>NW_015092359.1:3735101-3751174 GCF_001431845.1 Calidris pugnax
GAGGATTGTTCCGGCCCAGGTGCAGAACCTTGCACTTGCTCTTGTTGAACCTCATGAGGTTCACCTGGGGCCACCTCTCCAGCCTGTCCAGGTCCTTTTGGATGACATCCCGTCCCTCTGGTGTATCGACAACACCACACAGCTTGGTATCATCCGCAAACTTGCTGATGGTGCCTTTAATCTCCCTGTCTATATCATTGATAAAAATGTTAAACAGCACCGGTCCCAGCACGGACCCTTGAGGAACACCACTTGTGACTGGTTTCCATCTGGACTTTGAGCCATTGAGTACTACCCTCTGGATGCGACCATCCAGCCAGTTCCTTATCCACTGAACAGTCCACCCATCAAGTCCGTACCCCTCCAATTTGGCAATCAGGATGTTGTGGGGGACAGCTTAGAACTTCGTGCAAACGCAGCTCTTATCTCACAGAAGGCAAGAGTGCCCACAAGCAATCACAAGCTCCACGGGCAGCTTGGACAGCAGATAATAATTTTCTGGATTAACGGTCAAAGAGAGTAATTCAGCTCCTTCAGTGATCAGTAGTGACAAAAAACTGCACGAGATGGCTCAGAAACAGACTGGGTATGCAGAGCAAGACACAGCAATGGACAACTCCCTGGTTTCTCAACCCAGTTAGAACTGCTTTACACAGTTAACTCCTGCTTGCTGAAAGCAAAAATAACAACCCCACAACAGAATACACAGCAGTGTTACGCTTCACCAGCATTTATTTCAAAACAAAGCAAGAATTTACCTTATAGGCTGAGGGTCTATAGGACAATCCAGTAGAACCGTTACTCCAAGTAGGGGCACAGTTACAGAGGCAGCCAAAGTCAAGAAGGTAACACGGAACACCTTGCTGCTGTAAGTACTGCCAAAACCAGACAAGAAACAGGATTAACATGCTGTTTTAATATACAATAGTCTTTAAAAAATTCTTTAACAGCCTGTTTTCTTCACAAATGGAACCAGGGATACTTTTGCCCAACCACCATCTTGAATGACCTTTAAGGTCCATTTTGAACTCATTAAGATAGGAGAAAGGAGTATTTATTCAGTCTCAGGACACTGGCATTATAGGAAGCAGAGTATTCTCTCATACATGTTTCACGCATGCTACAAATTACAGCTAACTCGAAAAAAAAACCCCAAACTTCAAGAAATGGTGGTGGGGGGGTGTGTTTGGTTGTGGGTTTTTTTAACTTTATCTTCACTTTTGGCAATGGCTTCCCCCCCAGCACAAATGTTCAACTAAAACAACAAACATTAGAAGAAGTTAAATGAATGCTTGCTTAACTCTGTGAACTTTGGTTTGAAACTCAAGCCTCAGCACACAAAGGAAATTAAGTATCATTCACCTATCAAAACACACAACAAAAAAAAAAGTAAAAACCCTTCTTCCACAGGAGAAAACCAGGGGTTTTTTTCAGCACAAGTTTAGAGTAATCGCTCAGGTGTTTGCAGAGGAAAGCACGGAGCTGTGCTCAAGAAATCCTAGCCTTGAACTGGAAAAGCAGCTCCCATAATTTTAGCTGCTCTGAACCATTCACTGGCACTGCCAGCCAGTCGCCTCGCAGTGTCAACTAAATAAAGGCAAGCAGTGCCTGATGGTTCTGCATCAATCCTTGGACCACTTCCACTGCTTTGCCCTTCATTAGCCAATCACCCAGGGAGTCCAAAATACGAACTTCTGCCCAGAGCACAAATATCACAACTGGAGAGCTAATGACGTGTACTTACAGTACTGACATCAGCACCAAGGTAACCTTTGGGATTATCAACTGGAACAGCCAGGGCAGAAACTAGGCCTGGATTTGGTCACTGCTTGCACGAACAGCGTGCAGAAGTGGGAATATTCGTAATCCATCACAGCTCTTCCCTGATGGCACCGTCTCCAGCTGAGCTGGACCAGGCAGGGAAACTGCTTCAAACAAGCTTTCTCATCTGCAGTGACCTCTTTGCGCTTCCCAAGAGCCAGATTGCCCTTGTAATTAATCAGAAGAATTCTGCTCTCCCTGCTCTAACAGTAGTAGATGTCACAAGGAAGCAACAGCTCTTGATTGGGGATCGAGAGCAGGTGGTAGAGATGAAACCACTCAAAAGGAAGCAGTCTTCGAGAAATAAGCGCGCATGTGTTAGGACAACGTGCAATAATGTCACTATAGATAACTGTCAAGAAGTAACTAACAATACTAACTTCTGTGTCTGTAACTTCACTAGGATTGTAGATTGTGATTTTAATTACACAGTTCCAGTAACTACTCAGCAACTAATTAATGCAGAATATAATCTATACCAAGAGTTACCAAAATTACAAATAGGGATGGACATTAAGGTTCTCAAAGCAATGCTTGTACATCCTAAAGTAAAGAAATTAGTACAAAAGGTGAACCAGACAACTAAACGCATGCTATGGCAAGTAGAACATAATTCAGAGACTATAAAGAGCGTCCTGACCGAGGTAGAACAAATAGGTCAACATCATTGGTGGGATATCTTTACAGAATACTCCCCAACTGCAACACAAGTTTTCCACTACCTAGTGCACCCAATACTAATCATAACCATAGCTATGCTTTTACTAACTCTCACGAACATATGCCTGTGGCAGAAGTAAAAATCCATAATACAAAAGACCCAAATGATTTGGGCAATGGTGCAGACGTATCAACACCCTTTAGAACTTGACGAAAGAATTCGTAAGTTATAAGAAAAGGGGGGAAATGAAACCACTCAAAAGGAAGCAGTCTTCGAGAAATAAGGAGTTAAAATGTAAGCTAGGTTCCTTCTTTGAATCCTCTATCTCCTAACAAGGTCGACAATACTGTTGCTGCTTCAAGACATCATTGTGCTGGTCTCAGGACTACTCCCTACATTCCTGCCTTCCTCTCTTGTCACTTATCATAGCTCTGAGGAGTTGCAGGCCCCATTTGTGGTCAGTCAGGCTATATTTGCTGGATCTTACCAAATCACGAAGGTAATAAATTGTCTGAGAGAACAGAACGAGTTGATAGGAAGGAACACCAGAACATGAAGTAGTGGCTTCAGCAATTTTAGGATGAACCAAGGTCACTCCGACCTTGCCAAGTACACCAAGAAGCTACCCAAATTAGGAAGAGTTCAGAAGTTTAACCTGAGGAAGACTCACAAGACAATCCCCCACCCTGATGAAGGCACCGGAACTCCCACCAGATGACTACCCAAGATGGAAGACTCCACCTATATATGAATATGCATGTAAAATATGAATATGCATGTAAAGATTATGTAACCTACACTCAAACTTGTATAAAAAAGCTGCACTGATTGCTAACCAACGGAACTCTTTGTCCAGGGTGGCCTGGAGAGTTCCCCAACGCGTTGTTAATAAATACCTCCTGCTTATGGACTTGAAAACTTAGTCTCTGAGCAGTTTCTATTTTCTGAGCAGTTTCTATTTCGCCTTTTGGGGCAAATTCGGCATCAGAGATACGAGGCGATCCCCAAGTTTACACAAAGACTTCAGCTGTCAGCCTTCTCCTTCCACTGTCCTTCAAAAGACAAAGGCTCAATACTATAAGATTAAAAGTACGGTCAGCAGACACCTAAGCATCTTTGTGACAGCTGAGAACAGCTAACACAAAAGGAAGCAGATGAAGATGAATGGGAATTTGTCTGACGAAGCCTAGTTAATTAAAGCTCCTGAAAGCATGATTTAAGCAAAGGTCATATTTCTGATCCTCAGTCAAACTTGCAAGGATTTGGCAATAAAGGAAGAAGGCAGGAAGAATAAGGTGACAAGCAAACTCACACTTCAAGCCTGCAAGCTGCAAGACCTATTTTACACACTGCTGAAACAACAAGAATTTAAATAAACCCCAAAAGCTTTTTTAGAAAGAAAAAAAAAGCTTCTCAGAATTCTTATAAAAGTAAACACACTCAATATAGAACACAGACAACTGTAAGTTACTGACTGGTCACTGGAAATAATCACTGAGGTGATGGTTCACCAATACTGATTAGCAAAACAGAAATCCTCAGCTAATTGTGTGACTGGTAATTAATCCTATGTGGACTCCAGCTCAGTAATGCAACTCACCAGGACTCCAGCTATGATAATATCAATTTAGTTTTCACTAAGAACTAAAAAGAGAAGCCATTGCACCAGTTCTTGAAGACAGACAGGAGGTTGGCAAAACGATGTTATGGGTCACCATAGCCAGGAGTCCAGGCTGTCTCATCCTCTTGGCAGAACTGGTGGGGGGCTGGAGGGGAAAGCAACTGTCATCAAAAGTTTCTGCCACACCTCCCAGCCAGAAAAAGGGCAGCCTCCAGGATTCCTTCCACTTCATGCAGGACAGGACCTGTGGATACCCTGGATCACTGCTAGAGCCCTAGAAACTCAACTAATTTGAGCAGAGTTACCAAGAGAGGGTGAAGCCAGAAAGAGCAGTATCTCAAACTGAAAGATACTGATGCTCTCCTTCAAAAACTGGGGCTATACATTTAAGCCACCATACACAGTCATTCATTCCGATGACCCTGAAGGGCAGATATAACAACCTGCAAGCTACCCAAATCAGAAGGGACATAATTGATGGTGAACCAGAGTATTACAAGTCATCAACCACTTTATTCAGTGGAAGGCAGAGCAACCACCACCACTTTCTTATTGCAGCTATTACCTTTAGTTACACAGAAGCTAGTTTTGTATAAAGTTCTTAAACAGAAAAGTGTAAATGGAATCTTCGTTAACTTAGAATAAACTTAACCACAACCAAATGAACTATTTATATCTCAGGCACATATAGACTACTCTTTAAAATGTAGATTACTCTTTAAACTACCGCCAAATATAAATAGACTTAACCAGAGCTATATAAGACTTAATCACACCCACAATAAGTCTGTGCAAGCCACAACGGGATAACTGTTATTTCTTGACTGGCAAAAGATAAACGGTACTTGAACAGACCCATTGGATAAAAAAAAAACACCAAATCAAAATAAATCACAAAAAAAACCCCAAAAACCAACCAAACCACAGAACAACCCCACAAACAACCCCTAACAGCCACAAATGAGGCCATTTTGGGGGTTCACAAAACAACCCCACAAACAACCCCGAACAGCCACAAATGAGGCCATTTTGGGGGTTAAAAGCTTTTGCTGCAGCTCAACAGAAGCAGGTGTGCAGGGCCCTGCTCAAAACCCTCCTCCCTCTGTCAGGCACTTCTGGCAGAAGCATCAGCACCCAGGGAGAGAAGCACCTGCTGGGGTGCTGGGAGGTCGGAGGTCCTCATGGGCTGAACCCCATGGGTGCCCCGGCATCAACCTGTGCCACTGACCAAGACAGGGGAACTGAGGTCAAGAGAGGGGAACTGAAGGGCTCCCCAGGCCTGCGGTGCCCTGCTCAGCCCCAGGACAGCCAGTCAGCCCCTTCCACTCACCCCTCACCAGGGACAGTCTCTCCCAGGGTGCTCTGACCCAGACCAAGGGCCTCCCTCATGTGGGTCGGGTCAAGCCAGGCCTGTGGAGCCTCTTCCCGTCCCCGCACACTCCCCAGCCACCTTTCCCTCAAGCTGGGCCCCCAAAACCTCAGCCGAACCGGCCCTTTCCCTCGGGTCAAGCCCCCCTTCCATCAGCCAGGCCCAGCCCAGAAGAACTGAGGTCAAGAGAGGGGAACTGAAGCCTCGCTCCCCAGGCCCGCAGTGCCCTGCTCAGCCCCAGGACAGACAGACGGCCCCTTCTACCCACTCCTTGCCAGGGACAGGCTCTCCCAGGGCCTCCCTCATGCGGGTCAGGCCAGGCCTGTGGAGCCTCCTCCCCTCACACTTCCCAGCCACCTTTCCCTCAGGCCGGGCCCCCAAAAAACCCGCCCTCCTCGGCACCTTAACCAAACCAGCCGCTTCCCTTAGCTCAAGCCCCCCTCGCAACAACCAGGCCCTCAGCAGCGCCTCCTCTCCCCTCAGGCCGGGCCGGGCCGGGCTCTGCCCCACTCCCCACGGTCCCGACAGGGCCCCTCTTCTCTCCCTCGTAAAGAGACGGGGGGCGAGGGGAGGGCACCACCGCGCCGGGCCCCACCTGCCCTCCTTAGCCTCCTGCGCCGGGCTGTCCTCGGTAATGACCTGCGGGCGGAACGGCCGGCGCTGCCGCAGGCCCTCCGCCTCATTCATCCTGCCGCCGCCGCCGCCGCGCACCGGAGCTCCCGCCGCCGGCCCCGCCCCCCACGCCCGCCCCCCGGTTAAGCCACGCCCTCGCGCGCGCTCCCTCAGGCGGGAGCCGCCCCCAGGGCGTGAGGCGAAGGGAGTCTCGGTCCATCCGGGGCTGCCGAGTCTGTACCCGCCGCCGCGGGGATTCTCGGCGAGCTCCGCCGCTGCCTCCTGGGAGGGCTCCCGTAGGCAGGGGCCGGTGCTGAGGCCCTGCCTCCCACCCGGGCGCGGCCCGGGTAGGCCGAGTGGCCGGGCCCACAAGGTGGCGCCAGGAGACTGGGAGGGAGCGAGGCCGGGGGGGGAGATGGCCTCCGGTGGGACGGGAAGGCAGAGGGCCGAGCGGAGAGGGCTCTGTCCGGGACGAGGAATCACAGAATCTTCTAGGTTGGAAGGGACCTTAAAGATCATCTTGTCCAACCGTCAAACTAATTTTGACAAAAATAAAGACCCACACAACAAACAAAAAGCAACACCATCACTAAAACATATCTCCCTGCACTACATCAACCCGTCTTTTGAACACCTCCAGGGATGGTGCCTCAACCACCTCCCTGGGCAGCCCATTCCAATGGCTGATAACCCTCTCGGTGAAAATTTTTTTCCCAATATCCAGCCTGAACCTGCCCTGGCATAACTTGAGGCCATTTCCTCTCGTCCTGTCGCCTGGGACTTGAGAGAAGAGACCGACCCCCACCTCTCTACACCCTCCTTTCAGGGGGTTGTAGAGAGCAATAAGGTCTCCCCTCAGCCTCCTCTTCTCCAGGCTGAATAACCCCAGCTCCCTCAGCCTCTCCTCATAAGACTTACTCTCCAGACCCCTCACCAGCTTTGTTGCCCTTCTCTGGACCCGCTCCAGCACCTCGATGTTTTTTTTGTGGTAGGGGGCCCAAAACTGGACACAGTACTCAAGGTGAGGCCTCAACAGTGCCCAGTACAGGGGGACAATCACCTCCCGAGTCCTACTCCCCACGCTGTTCCTGATACAGGCCAGGATGCTGTTGGCCTTCTTGGCCACCTGGGCACACTGCTGGCTCCTGTTCAGCCGACAGTCGAAGGCAATGAACAGGGTTGTTCAGCCTGGAGAAGAGAAGGCTCCGGGGAGACCTTCGAGCAGCCTTCCAGTACCTGAAGGGGCTACAGGAGAGCTGGGGAGTGACTCTTTGTCAGGGAGTGCAGTGACAGGACAAGGGGGAACGGTTTTAAATTGGAAGAGGGGAGACTTAGATTATATAACGGGAAGAAATTATTTGCTGTGAGGGTGGTGAGACACTGGAAGAGGTTGCCTAGAGAAGCTGTGGCTGCCCCATCCCTGGAGGGGCTCAAGGCCAGGCTGGATGGGGCTTGGAGTAACCTGGTCTGGTGAGAGGTGTCCCTGCCCAGGGCAGGGGGTTTGGAACTCCATGATCTTTAAGGTCCCTTCCAACTTGACTATTCTATGATTCTATGATTCTATGAGGCACCTTGTAACAAAATGTGTGGGTTTTCCACAGAGCCAAGAAAGGGGGGTGTGGGGAGGCATGGGGGGGCTTTTCTCTCTTGGAGTTGAATTCAGACAACAGGCCCAGCAGCTGTAAGAAAGCTTAGCAGCGCCGTTCCCTAAAGGCAACCGCTTCCCCAAACAACCATTTCACCCCAGGCCCTTGCGGGTAGTATTGGCATAGCCTCTCCTCCCAGCTCCGCTGTCGGGCTGCTGCTGTTCCTGGGGGTGCAGGGGGTTGGGGCACAGAGGAATAAAAATGGCATCCCTAAGGCTCCAAAGGTAGAGAAAGAAACTGAGTTGTGTCTTCTGCATCCCAGGTGCAGGATGAGTACTGAGGAGCACTGTTGTTTCCGCTTTCCCAGCCTCAACAAACCAAAAAGCCCAATTAAGCTTTGTCACTACAGACACTGGGAACCCAGGCGCACACATACAAGCTACAAAGGAAAAGAAGCAAAAGTGAAGAAGCTGCTGCAGCAGATCATTCACTACCAGTGTTTGCAGGCTGGTAATTTTGCATAGCTGTGACCATTTCCACCACAAAAGGTGGGTACAACCCCAAATCCTTCTATCCAGAACAAAGCAGGGCTGGGCTCACTGCCATGAAAACTTGCTGTGCCTCTAGACTCAGCCAGAAGACAATTCCCTGTCTACAATTGTCTATTTTTTTTTTTCCCCCAAGCTGAAAAAAGAATAATCTATTCCTGCTTAGTTCAGAAACAGAAACTCATTCCGTGACTCGTTAGAGATGCTTGCCAGAGGGTTGTGAGAGTGTTGCTGAGATCAGTTTGTGTGGCTTTAACCGGCCACGGAGACAGCCCCTGGGTATAACTGTGTTAGGCTGGAAAACAGAGTCTCCAGTTTACCAGTAAGTGCTCAGAAAATAAATCAGAGCAGCAAAACATCAAAGTGAAGAGACGGGCACCTGCCTTTTCTATCTAGCCCATTCCGTGACTTGTTAGAGATGCTTGCCAGAGGGTTGTGAGAGCTAAGATTGGCGTTGGAAGCTTTCCAAAATTTCCAGAAGCAGCCGCCAGAGGTAACAGGAGAAGCGGCTAATGAGGATGTTCGGTGTCCATCCCTGCGTTACAACTGTAGTGTTACCTGTGTGGTGGGGTGCAGCTAAGAGTGGCATTGGAAGCTTTCCAAAATTTCCAGAAGCAGCCGCCAGAGGTAACAGGAGAAGCGGCTAATGAGGATGTTCGGTGTCCATCCCTGCGTTACAACTGTAGTGTTACCTGTGTGGTGGGGTGCAGAGGGTGAAACACAATCTTCCTCGCTTCTTAATGGACAAGGCGCCCTGCAGAGGATGCGTTCCTGGCACTTACCAACTATCCATGGCAGAGGATGCGTTCCTGGCACTTACCAACTATCCATGGCACCTGGGAACACATTTCAGGTCAAGGGAAGTCATTCTCCCCCTCTACTCTGCACTGGTGAGGCCACAACTGGAGTACTGCGTCCAGTTCTGGGCTCCCCAGTTCAAGAGGGACAGGGAACTACTAGAAAGAGTCCAGCGTAGGGCAACAAAGATGATTCAAGGATTGGAGCATCTCCCTTATGAGGACTCTTTAGTCTGGAGAACAGAAGTCTGAGGGGAGATCTTATCAACGCCTACAAGTATCTCAAGGGAGGGTTGAAGGAGGAGGGAGCCAGACTCTTTTCAGTGGTTCCCACTGAGAGGACGAGGGGCAACGGGCACAAGTTGGAACATAAGAGGATCCACTCAAATATGAGGAGAAACTTCTTCACGGTGAGGGTGACAGAGCCCTGGAACAGGCTGCCCAGGGAGGGTGTGGAGTCCCCTTCTTTGGAGATTTTCAAGACCCGCCTGGATGCTCCTGAGTAACATGCTCTAGCTCTAGGCAATCCTGCTTCAGCAGGGGAGTTGGACTAGATGATCTCTATGGTCCCTTCCAACTCTAGAAATTCAGTGAAATTTAGTGAAATTCTTACCCGCTTGCCTCTGGAGCAACTACACACTCACTTTCTACACATCCCACTTTCACTCCTTTTCTATGTGCAAGCCAGATCTCGCCTCTGGAGCAACAACACACTCACTTTCTACACGTCCCGCTTTCACTCCTTTTCTATGTGCAAGCCAGAAAGAGATTAGTAGCTGAAATGTCCGTTATCAACGAATGGTAATTATTTGTTCCCGCTAATCGTTCTCTGCTTGCATCACCCAGGAGCACTGGGACCTCGGGATTTCCAGGAGGCACGCAGCTTACTGACATGCAAATGCTTGTTCTTCCAACTTCTTGAGTTGTTTTGCAGCGGCAGTTTTCTGGCAGCAGCTCATTTCCTGCGAGCTGCTGCTTAAAGAGAAAAGCAGCAAAGCAAAACAGCCTTTTGGACCACAAGATGACTCACCCTGATTTCAAACTCCTTTCCCTTTCTTTGCTCTGTGCTGGCAGATTAAAGGAATCAGGACGGGCAGAAGCAGATCGAAAGAATGGAAAAAGTCCCAGAGCCTTTAGGAGATGGAGGGCCGGACCCCTACGATGCAAAGCCAACCCATCACACGGAAAAAGATACAAAGATACTTCCTTTAATGAAAATATGAATACAGACATCATTGAAAAAAAAAAAAAAACCAACAAAACTGGTTTTGGTCAAGGACAATAAATGTGTGTAAAGCATGACTACAAGAATACAAAGTGAAAAAGCTTAACATCAGACTGTACAATATGCACCACATCTCTAGAAAGAGGGACTTTTCCCTTCCCAAAATTAAGAAGATCATGGCCTGTGTCTCCAGTGGGGGAAAAGGCACCATGACTGGGTCTCACTGGCAAAACTGAGGGGGGGGAAAAAAGCAAGTACAAACTGCAACCGGCAAAATTGACTCTGGATCTCTTTTGATGAAGCTACAAAGGCAATCTGGCAAACAACCCCCACGTCACTCAGAGACATACAAAGGTTTAGAAGAATTCAGCAGTTCTGCTTTTCTAAACGAAGCAATTGTAGCCAAGTTTGTCCCAAGATCCCACTGTAAAGTATTCCATTCACTTTCTTCACCGATTAGTGAAAATCCTCCAGGCCCAGGGTCTTTTGGAAGCTGCCTCCTTCCTGGCATTTCAGGAACTGAAGACATCAGTGCCAGTCCTGCTGAACCCCACAGTGAAAAACAAATGAAATTGCTGCATGGGAAGCAGAAAGCACTGTTGCCTTGCACCAGGACTGATGGTCATGAGACATCCAGAGATGTGATGTCTTTTCTCAATGAAAATGCAAAGCTCGACTATAGGGCTGGCCCTGCAGGTACAACCGCTGCAGCCAGCAGTGATCAGGGAGGAAAAGAAGGAAGGGGGACTTCTCTGGCTGGAAGATTTCAGCTGTTTGGGAGCCTACCCAGTAAAGCATGATATTCTCTTTGTAAGAAGTACCACTTCCAAGCCCTGCCTAGCTCCGTTTCTCCGGGTGGTAGGAGATGAACTCAGCACGGGGCGTCAGCTCCAGGAGCTGATGCTGCTATGCTTGCGGTTTTACCAGGAGAGGTGGTGGCTGAGGCATGTCCACTGCAGAACACCCCGTGGGCAGCACAACAGTTCCTCTCTGTGAACACCCCGGGGGGCCCTCCGAGCAGATGGACACCCCAAGGACCACAGCTCAGGTGTGGAAATGCACTCGGAAGAAACAGAGCGGCCCACTGCGGTACCGGACAGAAGGTGTGTGGCACTCAAACCTTGGCACGTGCCGGTGATGTGGTTTTAGCAAAGGTGCTTGTAAGGCTTCAGAATTTCACAGTATGAGGCTTGTTTGTAACTACAGTCTCTCCACAGCACAGCTGGCGTGGCTGTGACTCCATCTATTGAGGTGCTGCAGCTACCTGGTGTTAGCTGGTGTACCTGTAACCTCCACAGCAGCTGTGGTCCTTAAACCCATGCAAGTCAAGATGACAGGGATGCAGGAGAGGGAAGGCACCTATCTCTCATTTTCCCCAAGCAAAGGAACAGCATGACAAACATCTCCATGCACACAGCTCCTCACACAGCTAGTCTCTGTGAGACAGTTCAGACGAATTAGACCATGTGTCTGGGACCACCGGGACACACTTTGGCACAGAAACTTCAGGTCAACGGGACAAGGAAATTCTATACCCCTAATATAAAAAAAAATGCTTTCTTGACTAAATGGAAAGTTAAAAAGTCATTCTTCTTTCTCCACACTGTATCTTGGACTGTGTGGAGACAACTTATTTAAAGAAGGGAATCTATGTTTTCTGTGAAAAGCATTAACTACTGGCTGCTTCCCACTTGAAAATCACTTAAGGAAGTGTTTGTTTTTTTTTTTCCTTTGTAATGGCAATAGAAGATATATGTAGTAGCCATCTCCTAAAACATTAACATCCCATCAACTCTGTCAAACCTTCTGATCTTTGACTTCGCACAAAGTCCAGAGGGTATCTACTTAAGCAAAAATGGATTGCAGTCAGAAGAACGGAAATTTTAACGAAGCATGATATTCCCCACTGTATTACCCAGTCCTAGAGATGTTTAAAATAAACTTTAAAAAAAAAACAACCCCAAACAACAGCAAATGCAGCTAGTGTACTCAGAGGAACTCTGGGATTTAAGACAACATGCCTGTCTTTGAGAACACATTTCACCATGGGTAGCCTGCTGGCCCATTTGGTACCAGAATCTCTGCTGGCCAAAGAACATCTGTCATCTGAAAAAGACAGAGGCAGGACCGCAAGGTTTGATGGAGTGACCCCATTAAGATGGAGCAGCTCTGCCTGAGCCCTTGTGGCACACACTCCCAGGATGAGCACTGTGCACGCTAC
The DNA here is from genome assembly GCF_001431845.1 of Calidris pugnax. Lineage (NCBI taxonomy): Eukaryota > Metazoa > Chordata > Aves > Charadriiformes > Scolopacidae > Calidris > Calidris pugnax. The sequence goes on from NW_015092359.1 coordinate 3,747,563, forward strand.
ACTGGCGTATACCTTGAGCTTTTGCACCCAAGGAGAGGGGAGGAATCCTCTACCATGCCTTCCTGGCAAGCTCTCTGGTCCCTCCAACCACTCAGAACCCCTCAGCCAACTTAAACCAAATTTAGCAGTGGCAGAACTCTCCAAGGCATTCGGCACCTACAGGCTTCTCCGTGCCCTTCAGCGGCACAGTGGAGGACAGGAGACTTACTAGCAAATTCTTCTGAACAGCCCAAAATGAAGGAGTGCTTCAATCAAAACGTGTTATAGATAAAACAAGTTCAGAACTAAAACGCTGAATATATTAGTTGCAATTTTGAAAGCGTATGAAAGACAAGGGCTATTGTTCCCTGCTCTTCTGAGGTTGCTGGTCTGGAATGCTACCATCGCTTTCCAGAAGACATCTAAGAGGCACTTTCTTCTTTGTAGACTGTGCAATTTGCGGGCACCCACCTGTCATTTAACTCTTTGGAAGATCAGCATGGCAGCATGTGGAAGGGGCAGACGTGGTAGGGCCCAACTTCAAATGAGAAGGATTAAGTCATAATTTCTGACAGGAGGACCACCCTTTCTCCAAACTGGGTGCTTGTCTTCCTTGGAGCAAGCAAGATTGCAGGCCATTTGGGAGTGGGCTAAAATCACCACTCCTTGGTCAGAAATAACACAGCCCGGCAAGTCACAATGAACCCTCCAGCACCTCTCTCTCTCTCGGCTTCAAAACCTCTCTTGAGCACTTGAGGATTTTGTTTCCAAATGGTTCTCGGACAGACATCATCCCTTTTCATAACGACTTCAAGAAACAAAGGCACTTACACAAATCACCACCTGGCAACAAAGATGTATCACTTGTAGACCACTGTTGTTAATATGCAGAAGTGAATCACAATGGACAGCGCTGACCCAGGTGTCATCACCAATGAGGAAGAGGACAGCTACTTTAAAAACCCAGTTGGTGATCTCAGTTTCTCAAGGCAGAATAAAAACACATGGGACCAGGTCCCTCTTACACAACTGGCAACACGTTGAGGACGTGTAGGAAGCCCAGCGGTAGGTTCTGTGGCTCAGTTTTGTGCCTGGAAGTGCTAGTGTTGGGTTGCTTAGGTGGGACATGAAAGGACACAGGTTCACCACCTCTGGCAAGTTCCATAACACATAGTGGTAGGAACAAAGCCTTAGGAGGAAAGCTGAAGGAGGTATTAGAACAACTGGGTGAACCCAAGAAAGAATTATCGGACTAGCCATGTCCTTCTCATTTTACTAATAACGCATGTGAAACATCTACGAGATTACCCAGCATTGCTGAAAAGGCACCAGAGCTGCAGTGAAGTACAGCGACTTGAACTTGGATATCCAAGCTGAAGGGAAAATTGAAAAAGTGTATTCCAGGGCTTCTTTTGAAAGAGCAAAAGTATTGTATAAAAACATTTCCCTGTACAGTAGCCTTAAAATGAGAAACATTGACGTCTGCATCTTGCTTGAGCTACTATTCAATTTCATCACAGCTAGTGGAAACCACCGACTGCTGCTCTACACCAGCCCTAGAAGCAATGAGAGGGAGCTCACGGACTGTGCAAAACTGCAGATTGCTTCTAGCTCTGTGCATCTCAAAATACGCTGTGGAGCAGAAAAATCTTGTTCCCCTAGAAGGGGAGAAGAGAGAGAACTGTGGCGTTTGCCTGACTATTTGAGACCTTCCACATTTCCAGAGGAGAGAGATTCCAGAGCTGCCTGTTAGGAGGAACTCTTCTCCTTGTACTTTTGGTAAGCATCCAGTATCTCCTTGACAACACTTGGATCATCCAGTGTGGTGACATCTCCCATGTTGCTTCCTTCTTCAGTGACTACTTTCCTCAGCAGCCTTCTCATGATCTTCCCCGATCGGGTTTTAGGCAGACGTTTCACCACCTGCAGAGACGGGAAAGACACACCTACGTTAGAACCTGGGTCCTGCTGGGAACCACAAGGAAATTTGGCTCAACTGTCCTAAGCCTGGCACACCGTCTCATGGCCACAGCTCCTTTGAGGCTCCTGGGAAATATTAGACCATCGAGCACAAAAGTTTACGTCCAAGGAAAAGGAGTGTTGCTAGCATCTATTCCTCATGCTCATCATCATTTATTCTGATTTAAGTGGACTTTGTTCCCCGTTTACTTGGCTTTGTATCTCCAGGCTGGGTGCTGCAGGACACACAGCTTTTTGGAGCTGCATGGACACCCAAGTGCATCTTGAGGCACAGGGTCAGGCTGTGGCTCCCCAGAGCTCTTGCCAAGCACGGTGCTCTCAACTCTTTCCGCACATCCCCTTTACAGGATTGATCAGCGCTTGGCCCAAACAGAGCAGCCTCAGGGTAGGTCCAAAACACGTTCTATAGCAGCCCCACCGAGAAACTACTCTGCAAACTGGAGCAGCTGTAATATCCCAGTAATCCCCTGGGTCACTGCTGGTCCTCGGGCAAGGACAAAGAGCACATGCAGCCCCCTGCGCCTTCCTACCTAGGGATCCCTCCAGATACTTCTGGTTTTCTGCTTCTTCGTCCTGCCAGAGAGGGACACCACCACCACTGCAGGCAGGAAGGTGAGGCTTGCTCGATGTGACCAGTCCTGCTCCTGGTTCCCAGTTACAGTCTCCCACTTACCAGAATGTGGTCAGGCACAGCATATTTTGCTATCTTGGAAGCCACTATAGTTTTGAGCTCTTCTTTGACACGGTCTATATGAGCTGTCTGCTCCTTTAGCACTACGAAAGCAAAGGCACCTGGAAGACAAAAGAGCAGAAGCCACATACCTCATATTAGCTCCTGGCTGGCAAGACCAGGGGCGCCCATTCAAACATCAAGGGCAGGTTTCAAATCATTCCTATGTGCAATCTAGGGACTGCTGAGAAAACCACAGATCTTGTTTACAAAATGGAGTCAGACTCCGGCCCTCAAATGGTCCAGCCTTGTCTTGGCGTCTATCATAGAATCATAGAGTTGTCTGGGTTGGAAGAGACCTTTAAGATCATCTAGTCCAACCATCAACCTAACTCTGATAAAAAAGAACCCATCACTAAAACACGTCTCCAAGCACTATGTCAACCCGTCCTTTAAGTACCTCCAGGGATGGTGTCTCAACCACTTCCCTGGGCAGCCCATTCCAAGGCTTGAGAACCCTTTCAGTGTAAAAAATTTTTCCTAATATCCAACCTGAACCTCCCCTGGTGCAGCTTGTGGCCATTTCCTCTTGTCCTATTGCCTGAGACTTGGGAGAAGAGACTGACCCCCCCTGGCTACACCCTCCTTTCAGGGAGTTGGAGAGAGTGAGGTGGTCTCCCCTCAGCCTCCTTTTCTCCAGGCTGAACACCCCCAACTCCCTCAGCCTCTCCTCATAAGGCTTGTTCTCCAGACCTCTCACCAGCTTCATTGCCCTTACTCTGGACCCGCTCCAGCCCCTCAAGGCCTTTTTTTGTGGTGAGGGGCCAGACTGATCTCAGTGACAATGACAACTCAACGTAAATTAACCAAAGCATCGCTGGAATCAAAAGTTGGCCAACGCAAACCAGCTACTCCCACAGAATCACAGAATTGTGGTGGTTGGAAGGGACCTCAGAGATCATCGAGTCCAACCACAAAAAAAA
>NW_015092359.1:3751387-3764037 GCF_001431845.1 Calidris pugnax
CCTCCTTTCAGGTACTTGTACAGAGCAATAAGGTCTCCCCTCAGTCTCCTCTTCCCCAGACTGAACACCCCCAGCTCCCTCAGCCTCTCCTCGTAAGACTTGTGCTCCAGACCCCTCACCAGCTTTGTTGCCCTTCTCTGGACCTGCTCCAGCACCTCAATGTCCCTCTTGTGGTAGGGGGCCCAAAACTGGACACAGTACTCCCGTTTTGTTCAAAGGACATCTCTGTGCCCAGTCCTTTCTAAGGAAGCTCTACCACCATACATAAGCACTACGTGTGAAAACAGTTTAGGGGAGCAATACCTGCTCCCAGCTTAGGAACATGCAGTTATTATCATAGCTGTCTTCCCCTCTTGGGGCTACAATGCCAAGTCATCCTAAGGATAACAGCCCCCCAACCTTCCCCCATTCCCTTGGCACCTCCTACCACAGAGCCCAGGTTAGAAATTAAGGAAAGCACATGTAGGTGTCATGTTAGGGCACCGCTTTTCACGTACCTTCTCCTTTGATCTTGTGGGGGTACCCAATCACGGCGGTCTCGGGGACCTCAGGGTGATCAGCCTTCGCAAAGAGTGAAAGAAAAACACACAGAGAATAACAACGGCTTCGAGCCCCGCAGAGTTTGTGCCAGTTGATCTAGGAACAAAAGCCCCTTGCCATCTCCCACCCTCCCCTTGGCAGATCCTACTGAAAAAACAACAGGGAAACCAAATGCCACCTTCCCACTGCATGGTCAGCTGGTGGCCACGGGCATCGCCAGTTCTTGGGGAGGAGCACTTACTTACTGGATTGGTGCTGCTTTGAAGCATACAAATAAGTACTTTTACTGCTAAGCCCGCTGCATGCCAAGCTGAATTTGCACCAGCTGGCAACCTGCTTTCTCTTTCTTTCTTTCTTTGGGCCCTTGTGTGTGCACCACGGTCCCAAGTATTGGCTGGCCACGGCCAAATCACAAGCAAAACCAGCCCCGCGTTGCTCTGTGCCACGGGGAACCGTTGCCAACATCATGGTCCACATCTGACTGGTGTTTAATAAGCGCCCAAATCACGCCAGAAGCCAGAAAGATCAGGCTTCTTCATCTTCCCAGAAGGGGAAAAGGGCTCTTTTGCTGAATGCTTTATTAGTATTATTATTATTATGCTACACAACAGTGATTTATTCTGTCACATTTCAGAGTTTAATTTAACATCCTTCTGCAGCAAGAAGACAATTTGGGTGTACAGACCGGAAGAAATCCCATATCTGAATCCGACACCAAAGACTGGATTATACTATTTTAAATTAGATTGAAATAGGAAAGGATATATCAGAGAGTAATCTAACCATATAAATATATTTGCATAAACACATGCATACACGTACATAGAATGGGAGGGAACCGGATCCTGTATCTACAATCACAAACTCACACATATTAAAAAATCACTCACAGAGGAGAAAGCAGGATCCCATGTGCCAAGGGACACAGCTCAGGTTTATCAGATGTTGCATTTAAGTGCTGTTTGCAGGCAAGGCACACAATACAGAAATAAATATTCAGGTCAAGCTAGGGAGATAAATGCTCTGAGGACGTTCTGTTTTCAATTCCCTGAGCTAATATCATTTTCTCTCGAAATAACAGGCTAGCTTTGCAGCTGACACACATCAAGGTGGCTTCATATTTAACACTGATGAACTCTCAAGCATACCCCGGCTTGGCTTCGGACAAGCAAGAACCACGGGTGTGGGAAGGAGAGGTCAGGTGTTAACAGAGGGAAGGAACAAACAGGAGAGACAATCCCTTACAGAGACCCCACCGGCAGCCAAGGTGACAACTGCAACAGTGGAACATCACTGCGAGGAAACACGGCTCCGACAGTTCAACTGGAGGAACCATCCACGGTGTGATTCCTCTCTCACTTGCCTGTTCGTTGTCTCCTTAATAAGGGAGCTGTTTCCTTTTGCACATTTGCTACTCATTACCCATCAAGCTGGGTGTAGGCAGGGGTTTGAAGGCAAGTGACCCTGTGCTTGTTGAAACTCATAAAACTTCTTCGAAAGAGTCACCCTGCACCCACGGATAAACCCTGTCAAGGGACCTGAGAAGGCTGAGAAGAACCTAATGAGGTTCAACAAGGACAAATGTAGGATCCTGCACCTGCAGAGGAAGAACCCCAGGCAGCAATACAGGTTAGGGATGGATCTTCTGGGAAGCACTACTGAGGAGAAAGATCTGGGAGTCCTGGTAGATAGCACACTTTCCATGTGCCAGCACTGTGCCCTTGTGGCCAAGAGGCCAATGGGATCCTGGGCTGCATAGGGAAGAGTGTGGCCAGGAGGTGGAGGGAGGTCATTCTCCCCCTCTGCTCTGCACTGGGGAGGCCACAACTGGAATCCTGCGTCCAGTTCTGGGCTCCCCAGTTCAAGAGGGACAGGGAACTGCTGGAGAGAGTCCAGCAAAGGGCAACAAAGATGATTAAGGGATTGGAGCACCTCCCTTACAAGGAAACGCTCAAGGAGCTGGGACTCTTTAGCCTGGACACGCGAAGACTGAGGGGAGACCTTATTTTTGTTTATAAGTGTCTAAAGGGTGGGTTGAGGGAGGATGGAGCTGGACTCAGTCGTTTCCAGTGATAGGACAAGGGGCAACGGGCACAAGCTGGACCATGGGAAGTTCCACTCCAATCTGAGGAAGAACTTCTTTGGGGTGAGGGTGGCAGAGCCCTGGCAGAGGCTGCCCAGGGAGGGTGTGGAGTCCCCTTCTCTGGAGATCTTCAAGCCCCGCCTGGATGCCATCCTGAGTGATGTGCTCTGGGCAACCCTGCTTTGGCAGGGGACTTGGACCAGATGATCTCTAGAAGGTCCCTTCCAACTCTGACAATTCCATGATTCCATGACCTCCACCTGCTTGGAACTTACCATCGCGTCTTCTATCTCTGCTGTCCCGAGCCTGTGTCCGCTGATGTTAATGACATCATCCATGCGCCCTGTTATCTGGTAATAGCCTTCCTTGGTCCTGTAAGCACCATCCCCCGTGAAGTAGTAACCTACAGTGAAAAGACAGGCGGGTGGTCAGCAGCAGGAACAGGCCAGCCCTTATGGCTTTGGGATGTGGCTCCAGGAGGGCGAGCAGGGTATGGAGGACCAGGCAGCTGGCAGGCAATCAGCGGCAACCGGCGGCTAGTGTCTCCCTGTAGTAAAAGCAAGTCCAGGAACAACAACACGGCGATGCTTTGTTGGGTTTACAAAACCAAGGCGGGGAGGTTCTCTGATCTCCCAAGGCTTTACATGCCTACAGCTGCAGAGCAACTGCGTGCTCAGGCCTGGTGCAGATAGCACTAAGATGGGCATGTTTAGTTTGGAGAAGAGGAGGCGGAAGGGGAGACCTCATTGCCCTCTACAACTCCCTGGAAGGAGGTTGCAGAGCGGTGGGGGTTGGTCTCTTCTTCCAAAGGAATAATGACAGGACCAGAGGAAATGGTCTGAAGTTGGGGCAGGGGAGGGTTAGATGAGATATTAGGAAGAATGACTTTCCTGAGAGGGTGGTCAGGCACTGGAAGAGCCTGCCCAGGGAGGTGGTGGAGTCACCATCCCTGGAGGTATTTAAGAAACGTGTAGATGTGGCACTTCAGGGCATGTTCTAGTGCCTGAGATTGTTGGGTTGTGTCTGTCTGTGGTTTGTTTGGGTAGGTTTTTTGTTTGTTTTTGTGGTTGGACTCCATGATCTCAAAGGTCCCTTCCATCCATGAGGATTCTGTGATCTGAAGATACAACCACTTCATATGCCTTTTGCCATCATGCTAGCTACACCTCAGCCCTCATGGAAAACTACAACTGTGCAGCTGAAAGGGAGCAGTTCTGTTACATTTTGTACAAGGGAACACCGCCAATTTTTCTAATCACTTACACTGGGATGGATGAAAAGGCATTTTCTTTCCTGGCTAACAAAGATTCAGACCCCAGATTAACAGTCGCTCTCCGGCACGTGAGCATGGCAGAAATACTGCTATCAGATCAGTTGGAAAAAAAAACCCCTCCATGATAAGCATGGTGTTTGGAGGATCTAAAACATTCGATACAAACTAAAAAAAAAAAAAAAGACAACTCGTAGTTCCAGGAAACTCCAGTGTCACTGAGGACACATCTGGTGACACAGACTGTGTTGGCTCTTCATCAAAGCCATATCCGCATCTGAATTGTTCCTGTGGCACTTCTGAGCAGCAGCAGGCAGCTAGTGCTGTGAAATATGAAGGTGGTTCTTGCCAGGGCCCATTATTGGCCAATTCATAGACTTTCAGTCATGCCTCCTGCCCTTCCAAATCAATGAAATAACCACCAACTAAATATCAACAAGATTTTAGATGGGAACATGTAGTGAGTAATAAGGGACTGTGCACTCATTCAGCTTCTACCAGATTCCCATTCTTATTTTCCAACCCATTTTGTACAATTTGCAGAACTGTCTCTCTTAATTCTTGTCTACCTTGGAGTTTTCAAACCCTCTTCAGTTGCTCCCCTGAGTAAAAACAATGGTCTTGTCCAATCTCCTACTAAAAACACTTCCCTGCCACTTCTGATTACTTGCCAGATGCAACTTGGCCATCCTTCTAAAAAGGACGGATGTAACACAGCCTGTGACAGCAGGGGTGAGGTTCAGTGAGGCGGGAGGTCCCTTCCCATTCAATGTGCCTATTTCCAAGTGAGGGCCACACAAATGGCCCCGAAGAAAAGGTATTTGGACTTCAAAAATACACTCCCCTTTTGACAGCTAGAAAGGTCAACGCTATGTCCTGGTTTGAGGTAAAACAGAACTAATTTTTCTGTTCAGTAATTTTACTTTTTGAGCTAGGCCTCTTCTGACTAACTAAACTCTGAAATTAACAGCATATTGTTCAGAAACTGTTCACTCTCACAGTGGTAAGACCTGATTATACCAAGGAATGGTGTGCAGAGAGGCCCCTGCTTATACTTATTGCTATAACAACCAAGGGCAGGTAAATTTGTTATTTGCCCTGTTGGAGGGTCGGAAGCGGAAAAGCGTCGAGGGGTCCCACCTGTAGGGAGGAACGGACAGGACAGGTGACCCAAAACTGACCAACAGGGTATTCCATCCCATCTGCATCATGCTCAGTATAAAAGCTGAGGGATCAAAGGGTCAACCCTCTTCCTTCAATGGCCGACGTCCGAGGAGGACCCTGTCTGTTCGTCTGCCTTTGATCCCGATCCGAGCGTTCCTGACTCCAGATCTGGAATCCAGCTCCTGTCCATCACCGAGTCCAGCCTGGGACTTTCCGGTGACGTGATCGTCATCCTGGGAGCTTGATACGGTTTTGTATATACTGTATACATTTGTATTTTATTTTACTTTTTTTTCCTCTTTCCTTTTTTTTCTTATTTCATTATTTATTTATATTTTTATTAAAGTAGTTTAGTCTTTTTCTAAACTCATAGGTTTTTTTATCCCCCTCTTCCTCTCCTCTCTTTTCCTTAGGGGGGGGAGGGGAGGGGCCATCTGTCGTTCTGGTTGGTCAATTCGGTCAAAACCACGACAGACCATTAGCTTGCAACACATCACCCACAACCCCAAGCAGCCAAGATCTGGCTGGTACAGAAGTAACACAAAGTGCTGCACAAAAACACTCCGTGGGTTTCTACTGCAGTGCAAACTGCCTTCCCTTGGTGCTCCCCTTACCTGGGTAGGCTTTGAAATAGGCGTCGACAAACCGTTGGTGATCTCCATAGATTGTTCTCGCCATGCCAGGCCAGGGCTGGGCAATGCAGAGCGCACCGGACACATCGTTGCCCTCTATTACCTTCCCCTGCGGGTTGAAGGACAGGAAGGATGATGAGGTGAAGAAATTAGGAATAGTAAGGGCTTCTGGGTCACTGATGTGGCCCCCAGGTGGAGAAAATGAATTCACTCATTCACTCTGTCTGTGTCCTGCCTTCCTCGAGGCCAGCGGCACAACGGGTAAGGCTAAAAGAAAAGCAAGTCCAGTGATTCTTCAGAAGGCGATGCCAGCAAAGAGGGCAGCAGAGATGTGCCAAGTGGCCAGAGGATGCCAGAAGATGCGGCTAGCAGGAGAACACCTGCCCCCCTGCCTGCCACTTTCCCTTCTGCTAGCTGCCACCTCCCCTTACCAAACTGTACAGGGAGAAGATCATAGAATCATAGAATTTCCCAGGCCGGAAGGGACCTCCAAAGGCCATCTAGTCCGACCTCCCTGCAGTCAGCAGGGACACCCCCAACTAGACCAGGGTGCCCAGGGCCTCGTCGAGCCTCTCCTTGAATATCTCCAGGGATGGGGCCTCAACCACCTCCCTGGGCAACCTGTTCCAGTGCTCCACTACCCTCACAGTAAACAACTCCCTTCTAATCTCCAATCTAAATCTGTTCCCCTCCAGCTTGAAGCCATTTCCCCTCGTCCTGTCACTACAGGCCTTTCTAAACAGGCTCTCCCCAGCCTTCCTGTAGGCTCCCTTCAGGTACTGGAAGGCTTTACTGTTTAACGGAGCACCGGAGCGCAGATGGAGATCGCTCGCGCAGCGTCACGGACCAACACTGGTTTTCTCACCGACATGCACAGTTGCAGGGCCTCATGCCTTGCATTTCCCTTGGCAAACTCCACCAGTCCTGTCCGGCTGCTCCAAGTCTTGCCACGTCACTGGACATCGTATCCAACTGTTCAGCCCCCCCCTGGTTCCCAGGAGCCGTGTGACTTCTGACTTCCCTCACAAACGGAGGCGGCAGCTCTTAACCAGAAGCAGTGTAAGACCATAAAAAGTGGTGCTGAAAATGCAAACGCTCCTCTAGAGGTTTGCAGACAGCTTACAATGCCCAGCTGGCAATCTGCACGGACATCTGAGATGAGAAAACTCAAGATGAGCTGGTGGTGCATGCTGGCAGCCCAGAAAGCCAACCGCATCTTGGGCTGCATCAAGAGAAGCATGACCAGCAGGGCCAGGGAGGGGGTTCTACCCCTCTGCTCTGTGCTCATGAGACTCCACCTGGAGCTCTGTGTCCAGCTCTGGAGTCCTCAGCACAGGAAGGACATGGACCTGTTGGAACGGGTCCAGCAAAGGGCCACGAAGATGCTCAGAGCGCTGGAGCACCTCTGCTGTGAAGACAGGCTGAGAGAGCTGGGGTTGTTCAGCCTGGAGAAGAGAAGGCTCCAGGGAGACCTTCGAGCAGCCTTCCAATATCTGAAGGGAGCTCCAGGAGAGCTGGGGAGGGACTCTTTGTCAGGGAGTGGAGTGACAGGACAAGGGGGAACGGTTTGAAATTAGAAGAGAGGAGATTTAGATTAGGTATCAGGAAGAAATTCTTTCCTGTGAGGGTGGTGAGACACTGGAAGAGGTTGCCCAGAGAAGCTGTGGCTGCCCCATCCCTGGAGGGGTTCAAGGCCAGGTTGGATGGGGCTTGGAGCAACCTGGTCTGGTGGGAGGTGTCCCTGCCCAGGGCAGGGGGGTTGGAGCTTGATGATCTTTAAGGTCCCTTCCAACTCTAACCATTCTATGATTCTATATGCTTGATATATAAACTGCTCATCTATTCTACCATTTTAACAGAGGAACAAACATCTTTCCAGATCCTGCTCCTCTGCCATCAGAAGGTGACTAAGGCTGAAGCACACCCCAGCTTCTCTTTTGGGCACCCAGCACAGCCTCAACTCACATTATCATCCATCAGCACGGGCACAATCCCAAAGAAAGGTCTCATAGCCATAGCCGGAACGATCTCAGCTTTCTCCTCGGAAGGCCGTGGGGCAATGCAGATGCCACCAGTCTCTGGAAGAATAATGAAAAACAAAATATGTAGGGCCCATCCATCACGCTGGATGAGAGCAAATGCCAGCTCTTCTAAGTTAATAGCGAAGCCACCTTGCGAGGAAAGGCAACTGGGAAGGAATGATGCAACCACGTATCACAGCCATCTGAAAGCAGCCCAGACCTGATAAACCAAGAGCTCTTTGTGAATGCAAGTAAAGCTTAAGCATAGAAAAATGTTCTGGCGGGCCAGGATGATGCCACCAAGGCTCGTTCTGTCTACAGGGGGGACATTGCAGCAGGTGGAGAGCCGGGGAGAGCTGCAGGCAGGTCTCCCCTTGGTGAGCTTGGACTGAGAGCTGCTCCTACTCCCTGTTTGCTTGGTGCCTCCTTTATTCAGCGCTGGCTGCAAAAATCACTGCACCCCTGTGTACGCCAGTGACAAACCCCAGTGTGTGGCCAAGCAACCGCCACGGGGGGAAGAGCAGCTCGCCATCCCCCAGAGCATCAGGGTGGCTCAGAGGAGAGCAGCACTGGGTTCTACAGCCACTTGGCTTGACACCAGACAGCCTGGGGACCCTGCAGCCACCGTGTCTGCCTTCACCATCCTCCCTGCAGTCAGTCAATCCATGGCAGATGAACCAGGCACAAGGAAGACCCCATTGACGCTGCCCACATGCTCCATTCCCTACATCTCACTCTGCCTCAGATAAACCCACGCCTTCAGCTACCAACCAGCAAGGGATATGGGCAGCTCTAAGGTATGTTGACACCCTTGCAGGTCCTTCTCACGCTGCCTGGTGGCAGGGGCAATACTCACCTGCCCTATTTCCTACCCCAGAAGTGATTTTACAGGGGAAAGTATAAGCATATCAGGGGATTTATCTCCTGGTGCTGTTTTATCAGCTGTCTAAGATGAAAAGCACTTCAGGAGGTTGAATTACTATTATTGCAGAAGTATAAGATTAACCCACCCCTTACAGGTGGGTTGAGCTTATCTTCTATTCAAAATTTAACCTTTTAATCATCCTTTTTCATTCCTGCTGGGATGAGCATTAAATCAGATTCCAACCTTAATCAGATCTTTTCTATTCTACAACTAATTCAGAATCACAAGAGAGAAACAAAAGCAAAGCAGCATTAGGCTTTTCAAAATACAGCTCTATAAATAAAGGTATGTTCTGCCTCTTGGAGAGTGCATTCCTCTACTGGCTTTGCTGAGGTTGTGAAAACTGAAACCAGGGGTTGGAAAGGTTGAATTTGACCCTGAATTTGCATCCAGCAGCCCTGATGTAGCTATAAGGAAGGGTCTCTTTGAGGAACCCTAAGCTTCAAACCTGCAGAAAATAGTTTCACATGTGGCTCACAGATAAAATTATTTCACATTTCGTTGATAGGCATGCATCCCACCTCACATGCTTCTGTTTATTTTGAAAGGGTCATCTTGAATTTTTGCAGAAAAAAAGAAAAAAGCACCCCAGACACCTTGCTGTTCTCTGTTTGCACAGACAAAATCTGCATCAGAGCAGGGAACCTGCACCACTACAGGTTGGGGGCTGACCTACTAGAGAGCACTTCTGAGGAGAAAGACCTAGGAGTCCTGGTGGACAACAGGATGACCATGAACCAACAATGTGCCCTTGTGGCCAAGAAGGCCAAGGGCATCCTGGGGGGCACCAGGAAGAATGTGACCAGCAGGTCAAAAGAGGTCATCCTGCCCCTCTGCTCTGCCCTCGGGAAGTGCCATCTGGAGCACTGGGTCCAGTTCTGGTCTCCCCAGTTCCAGAGGGACAGGGAACTGCTGGAGAGGGGACAGCAGAGGGCTACAAAGATGATTTGGGGACTAGAACATGTGTCATATGAGGAGAGGCTGAGGGACTTGGGTCTTTTTAGTCTGGAGAAGAGAAGGCTGAGGGGGATCTGATCAATGCTTATAAATACTTAAAGGGAGGGTGTCAGGAGGATGGGGCCGGTCTTTTTTCAGTGGTGCCCAGGGACAGGACAAGAGGAAATGGGCACCAACTTGAATAGAAGAAGTTCCACCTAAAGATGAGGAGGAACTTCTTTCCTGTGAGGGTGGCAGAGCCCTGGCAGAGGCTGCCCAGGGAGGTGGTGGAGTCTCCTTCTCTGAAGACATTCAAACCCCACCTGGGCACGTTCCTGTGCAACCTGCTCTGGGTGGACCTGCTTTGGCAGGGGGGTTGGACTAGATGATCTCCAGAGGTCCCTTCCAACCCCACATGATTCTGTGATTCTGTGACCTGATTAAACTGCTGGTTGCTCTTCCTAACCCAGCACTCACTCTGAATACAGCCCTGCAAGCTATGTTTCAACATGGGGTTTGTCACATCCTACGCATCCTGCAGCCAGCTGCCCATAAGGCAGTCAAGTCACATTCCAGAGGGAGCTGCATGGTGGCAAGGGTGCTCTACAAATTGTTTGAATGGTAAAGACCTACTTTAAACTGGTTTAAAAGCACCGATTTTAGCCACTGACAGACGACAGCTAGCAAGAATTCTAGGCCCTGCCCTGCCCTTCTGAAGTCTGTCTCTTCAGAGGCAGAGCTGGCAGAAGAAAAGCCGTGCTTCCACGTGACCTGTGTGCCCCTGCTGTCACCGCAGTGCAAATCCACCCAGATTTTAGGCAAGGACAGTAGAGCGTGAGCAGGGAGGGTGATGGATGGAAACAGGGCCCCCCCTCTGCTGTGGGTCAATCGCCTAGCCTGTGTGTCCCTGCTGTCACCACAGTGCAAATCCACCCAGACTTTAGGCAAGGACAGTAGAGCGTGAGCAGGGAGGGTGATGGATGGAAACAGGCCCCCCCTCTGCTGTGGGTCAATCGCCTACTCTCTGCCACCGGAGTCTCCACCACCACAGATTGGACTGACTGCTCTGGGGAGGAATCCATCCCAGTCTAAATCGTTGTAAAAATGATGCCAACAGCAAAAGCTCCCAGTGCCTCTTCAGAGATGTCTTTCAAAACCAGCCTTTGTTCCCAGCTGCCTACAACAGCTGCACTTTTTTTATGTAAAGCCGACGACAAAAGTAAAACTACCTAGTGACTCTTCTGCACTGTGAAGAACTACACCTGAAACTCAAACTTTGAAACTCAGCTTTGATTCTACTACTGTCAATCACAGCACAACACCACCTAATATTTCAGCAGCAAGACCCAGAGGAATTTTCCACCTCTCTCATCTGCACACACCGCTTCCCATAATTGCTGTCTCACCCATTTGCTCATCCAAAGGCTTTCAAGTGGATTTTTAAATCGCCGTTTTGCTGCTCTTCACGCCTACCAGGCTTTATTAGCTGGCAACACGTTGGTGCTTCAGAGAGCAACGCACCGTAGAGGACACTCTGCATCCAACAGTGCAATTAACAAGCTATACTGAAATTGTCTACGAGGGGTGACACTGCAGGACCCCAACCAGCATCCATCAAACTGTTTCTGTGATCTCTTTCCACGCTCCCTTTACATTCAAACGGAATATATAATGTTTCCAAGATTAATCTGGCTTTCCTCATCATCTGTGGAGGAAGATTGATTCTACTTTCTAACAAAATCAATTTCATGAATATTTATCGTTATATTATGCTTCCAGGAGCTGGTAAATGTTTACCTGCAAAACTACACCTAGCTGAAGGTAAGATAAAGCACTCTGCACTTACAGGCTGTCCAGCAAATGTTCTTCGACCTCTCACCTGACCGCCATTGCTCCAAAAACCCAGGAGAAATACAGTTTAATATAAGATCTAACCCTGTATTTTGGAGGAGACAGGAGGCACTGTATGCACACTCCATGCACCAGTTAACTGAAGAGAAACAAACAAACAAAAAGTTAGGGCAAAAAAAAAAAGATTCTTCTCAACTCCATCACTGTACAGTAATCAACTGCTTCTGCAGAGTGTTTTATTTCAGAGCAGCGAGGAGGAAAGCATTTAGCTCCTACCCAGTCAGCTTTCCTTCTGCTCAGCACATGAGAACCCAGATGGTTTAAGAGATGGGTAATTGAAATAGACGGTAGTTAACATTGCTGCTCTGAATTCTGAGGGTATTTTATTTCAAATCTGAAAATAAAAAGAGAGTCTGCAAGTCTGGTCTGGATTAAATGGAACTTGGTTGTGTGCCAGAAGCTAATTCATCCCATTGAGATGGGCCTCAGGGATCCTGAAGAGACCACCTGCTAGCAGGAATAAGGATGAAATCAGGAGCAACCTGTCTGGAAAGGGAATGAATATTGTGCCCAATGGCAGCTAGAAATTTAAGAGTAGGGTTGGTCTTGTTTTTTCAGCAGAGGCAGAATGCCAGCAGCTCTGCTGTATCCTTTAAGTCCACGGCTCCGTGGCAAACTGTGGTTCGTGACTTCAGAAGGACATATTGCAAGATACCTTTAGCAACTCTCGAATGTTGGTGCCCAGAAGAGAGGACCAGGTGCTGAGTAGTGTGGCCAGCAGGTCGAGGGAGATTATCCTCCTCCTCTACTCTGCCCTGGTGAGGCCCCATCTGGAGCACTGGGTCCAGTTCTGGGCTCCCCAGTTCCAGAAGGACAGGGAACTGCTGGAGAGGGTACAGCAGAGGGCTACAAAGATGATGAGGGGCCTGGAGCATCTCCCTTATGAGGAGAGGCTGAGGGACTTGGGTCTTTTTAGTCTGGAGAAGAGAAGGCTGAGGGGGGATCTGATCAATGCCTATAAATACTTAAAGGGAGGGTGTCAAGAGGATGGGGCCGGTCTTTTTTCAGTGGTGCCCAGGGACAGGACAAGAGGAAATGGGCACCAACTTGAATAGAAGAAGTTCCACCTAAAGATGAGGAGGAACTTCTTTCCTGTGAGGGTGGCAGAGCCCTGGCAGAGGCTGCCCAGGGAGGTGGTGGAGTCTCCTTCTCTGGAGACATTCAAACC
>NW_015092359.1:3771238-3809242 GCF_001431845.1 Calidris pugnax
AGGAGAGGCTGAGGGACTTGGGTCTTTTTAGTCTGGAGAAGAGAAGGCTGAGGGGGGATCTGATCAATGCTTATAAATACTTAAAGGGAGGGTGTCAGGAGGATGGAGCTGGTCTTTTTTCAGTGGTGCCCAGGGACAGGACAAGAGGAAATGGGCACCAACTTGAATAGAAGAAGTTCCACCTAAAGATGAGGAGGAACTTTTTTCCTGTGAGGGTGGCAGAGCCCTGGCAGAGGCTGCCCAGGGAGGTGGTGGAGTCTCCTTCTCTGAAGACATTCAAACCCCACCTGGACACATTCCTGTGCAACCTGCTCTGGGTGGACCTGCTTTGGCAGGGGGGTTGGACTAGATGATCTCCAGAGGTCCCTTCCAACCCCACATGATTCTGTGATTCTGTGACCTGATTAAACTGCTGGTTGCTCTTCCTAACCCAGCACTCACTCTGAATACAGCCCTGCAAGCTATGTTTCAACATGGGGTTTGTCACATCCTACGCATCCTGCAGCCAGCTGCCCATAAGGCAGTCAAGTCACATTCCAGAGGGAGCTGCATGGTGGCAAGGGTGCTCTACAAATTGTTTGAATGGTAAAGACCTACTTTAAACTGGTTTAAAAGCACCGATTTTAGCCACTGACAGACGACAGCTAGCAAGAATTCTAGGCCCTGCCCTGCCCTTCTGAAGTCTGTCTCTTCAGAGGCAGAGCTGGCAGAAGAAAAGCCGTGCTTCCACGTGACCTGTGTGCCCCTGCTGTCACCGCAGTGCAAATCCACCCAGATTTTAGGCAAGGACAGTAGAGCGTGAGCAGGGAGGGTGATGGATGGAAACAGGGCCCCCCCTCTGCTGTGGGTCAATCGCCTACTCTCTGCCACCGGAGTCTCCACCACCACAGATTGGACTGACTGCTCTGGGGAGGAATCCATCCCAGTCTAAATCGTTGTAAAAATGATGCCAACAGCAAAAGCTCCCAGTGCCTCTTCAGAGATGTCTTTCAAAACCAGCCTTTGTTCCCAGCTGCCTACAACAGCTGCACTTTTTTTATGTAAAGCCGACGACAAAAGTAAAACTACCTAGTGACTCTTCTGCACTGTGAAGAACTACACCTGAAACTACAGCTTTGATTCTACTACTGTCAATCACAGCACAACACCACCTAATATTTCAGCAGCAAGACCCAGAGGAATTTTCCACCTCTCTCATCTGCACACACCGCTTCCCATAATTGCTGTCTCACCCATTTGCTCATCCAAAGGCTTTCAAGTGGATTTTTAAATCGCCGTTTTGCTGCTCTTCACGCCTACCAGGCTTTATTAGCTGGCAACACGTTGGTGCTTCAGAGAGCAACGCACCGTAGAGGACACTCTGCATCCAACAGTGCAATTAACAAGCTATACTGAAATTGTCTACGAGGGGTGACACTGCAGGACCCCAACCAGCATCCATCAAACTGTTTCTGTGATCTCTTTCCACGCTCCCTTTACATTCAAACGGAATATATAATGTTTCCAAGATTAATCTGGCTTTCCTCATCATCTGTGGAGGAAGACTGATTCTACTTTCTAACAAAATCAATTTCATGAATATTTATCGTTATATTATGCTTCCAGGAGCTGGTAAATGTTTACCTGCAAAACTACACCTAGCTGAAGGTAAGATAAAGCACTCTGCACTTACAGGCTGTCCAGCAAATGTTCTTCGACCTCTCACCTGACCGCCATTGCTCCAAAAACCCAGGAGAAATACAGTTTAATATAAGATCTAACCCTGTATTTTGGAGGAGACAGGAGGCACTGTATGCACACTCCATGCACCAGTTAACTGAAGAGAAACAAACAAACAAAAAGTTAGGGCAAAAAAAAAAAGATTCTTCTCAACTCCATCACTGTACAGTAATCAACTGCTTCTGCAGAGTGTTTTATTTCAGAGCAGCGAGGAGGAAAGCATTTAGCTCCTACCCAGTCAGCTTTCCTTCTGCTCAGCACATGAGAACCCAGATGGTTTAAGAGATGGGTAATTGAAATAGACGGTAGTTAACATTGCTGCTCTGAATTCTGAGGGTATTTTATTTCAAATCTGAAAATAAAAAGAGAGTCTGCAAGTCTGGTCTGGATTAAATGGAACTTGGTTGTGTGCCAGAAGCTAATTCATCCCATTGAGATGGGCCTCAGGGATCCTGAAGAGACCACCTGCTAGCAGGAATAAGGATGAAATCAGGAGCAACCTGTCTGGAAAGGGAATGAATATTGTGCCCAATGGCAGCTAGAAATTTAAGAGTAGGGTTGGTCTTGTTTTTTCAGCAGAGGCAGAAAGCCAGCAGCTCTGCTGTATCCTTTAAGTCCACGGCTCCGTGGCAAACTGTGGTTCGTGACTTCAGAAGGACATATTGCAAGATACCTTTAGCAACTCTCGAATGTTGGTGCCCAGAAGAGAGGACCAGGTGCTGAGTAGTGTGGCCAGCAGGTCGAGGGAGATTATCCTCCTCCTCTACTCTGCCCTGGTGAGGCCCCATCTGGAGCACTGGGTCCAGTTCTGGGCTCCCCAGTTCCAGAAGGACAGGGAACTGCTGGAGAGGGTACAGCAGAGGGCTACAAAGATGATGAGGGGCCTGGAGCATCTCCCTTATGAGGAGAGGCTGAGGGACTTGGGTCTTTTTAGTCTGGAGAAGAGAAGGCTGAGGGGGGATCTGATCAATGCCTATAAATACTTAAAGGGAGGGTGTCAAGAGGATGGGGCCGGTCTTTTTTCAGTGGTGCCCAGGGACAGGACAAGAGGAAATGGGCACCAACTGGAATAGAAGAAGTTCCACCTAAAGATGAGGAGGAACTTCTTTCCTGTGAGGGTGGCAGAGCCCTGGCAGAGGCTGCCCAGGGAGGTGGTGGAGTCTCCTTCTCTGGAGACATTCAAACCCCACCTGGACACGTTCCTGTGCAACCTGCTGTGGGTGGCCCTGCTTTGGCAGGGGGGGTTGGACTAGATGATCTCCAGAGGTCCCTTCCAACCCCACATCATTCTGTGAGGAAGGAGCTGGGAAGGTGCTGCAGGACTCCACCTTTGACTACACAGCTTAGCTTTCCATCCTCCTCTGGCCGTTCCCAGGAAGGGAAATAAGCACACCTCAGTACAAACTACAGCTATATGGTGCTATAAATGCCTTTCCATGATAAGACCATATCAAGGTCAAGACAGTTGGATAAATAATTGAAAATGAGATTTCCAATTCAAGCTGCCTACTCCCAGCTTTGCCCAGAAATTCAATCTCCGCCTCCTGTTTCTAGAACCAGTTGAGATTTTTCCCAGCATCCAAAATATCAAAGAACATTTAGAGGGGAAAAAAAAGCCCAAACAACAAAACAAACAAAAAAAACAAAACCAAAAAAAAACCACCCAACAACACTATTGCTTTTATATTCAGTTACATTGCTATTATGTGCTGAAACTCCCCGGTGACTTTGAAAAGCTGATCATAGAATCATAGAATTTCCCAGGCCGGAAGGGACCTTCAAGGTCATCTAGTCCCACCTCCCCGCAGTCAGCAGGGACACTCCCAACTAGACCAGGTTGCCCAGGGCCTCGTCGAGCCTCTCCTTGAATATCTCCAGGGATGGGGCCTCAACCACCTCCCTGGGCAACCTGTTCCAGTGCTCCACCACCCTCACAGTAAAGAACCCTCTCCTAATCTCCAGTCTAAATCTGCTCCCCTCCAGCTTGAAGCCATTCCCCCTCGTCCTGTCACTGCAGGCCTTTCTAAACAGGCTCTCCCCAGCCTTCCTGTAGGCTCCCTTCAGGTACTGGAAGGCTGCTATTAGGTCTCCCCGCAGCCTCCTCTTCTCCAGGCTGAACAACCCCAGGGCCTTCTGGGCTGCAACTGCATACTGCCTGCTCATGTCCAGCTTCTCATCCACCAGCACCCCCAAGTCCCTTTCCTCAGGGCTGCTTTCCAATACCTCACCCCCTAGTTTGTATTGGTGGCGAGGATTGTTCCGGCCCAGGTGCAGAACCTTGCATTTGCTCTTGTTGAACCTCATGAGGTTCACCTGGGCCCACCTCTCCAGCCTGTCCAGGTCCCTTTGGATGACATCCCATCCCTCTGGTGTATCGACAACACCACACAGCTTGGTATCGTCCGCAAACTTGCTGATGGTGCCTTTAATCTCCCTGTCTATATCATTGATAAAAATGTTAAACAGCACCGGCCCCAGCACGGACCCTTGAGGAACACCACTTGTGACTGGTTTGTGACTGATCAAAATGCCAGGAGGGTTTTGTTTGTTTTTTTTTCCACAGACTCAATGGATCGAATTGAAATGTATGAATCCTTCTCTACCCACCGACATCCTCCCCGCGCTCCCCGAGGACGCCTTTTACCTGTCTGCCACCACGTGTCCACGAGGGTGCAGCGCCCTTCTCCCACCACGTTGTAGAACCACTGCCAGGCTTCGTGGTTGATGGGCTCTCCCACTAGACCGACACAAGAAAGGGAAGATCCTGAGACCCAGGGTGGGGAAGGTGACAGGAGGTTCAATCATTAAGCAGAACGCCCTCACAGAGGTTTTTTTCTGGGATGTGCAAAGGACCGCGATGCGCTCATGGAACCGAGGACTGATTTATTTATATTTTTTTTTTCCCCCAGAAAGACCAAAAGGTAAGCAATAAACATCACTGAAAGTAACTAATCAATGCAGGTCGCATACAAGAACCTCTAGAAGCCTAAATAATGCAGGAAAATGCAGCTTAGGTCACCTACGCCAGTAAAATTCAAAGTGATGTCATTCACCGCTGGATAAATATTTCTTGCAAAGAATGTGATCCTTCAAAATTAAGCTAGGAAACAGGCAGTTACACTAAGGTTCAATGGCCCCAGCTTCAGTTTGTTTCTCCTTCTGCTGAGAAAATATCTGGAAAGCCAAAGAGGGAGCCTGCTTTGTTATCTGTTTTTAACCACATCCCATCTGGTCCAGCTGAGCTCCTCTGGTACCTTTCATTTCACCAGCTAGAACCCCCCTGACTTTTTCGGAAGAAGATTTCACGCTCCTTACCTGACCCCAAGGTCTTCAAGGATGATCTGTCGTATTTCTTCACCCACTCTTCTCCATAATTCAGCAGCAAGCGGATAGCCGTAGGTGCTCCATAAAACTGATTAATTTTCAACCTTTGTACCACTTCCCAGTAACGACCTGCAGGATCACAAACAGGCTTTTTATCTACCTAGCACCAACGTATGGCCACAAATGCTGAGCGGGCAGGTGAAGAGCCAAAGCTAAAGCTGTGACTACTCTGAGGACACAGCAAAGCCAATGGCAACCTTCTTTTTCTTCACCCTGGACGCACAGATGCTCCTGGATGTTCTATAGATACGTGGTCCAAAGAAACAGAGGTCCAAGAAAGCGAGCAGGCAGATCAATCACAGCAGACAGGTTCCTAAATCTCCTCTGTCCCGCTTTTTGTCTAGTCAAACCTTTGCCCCACCAGTTCCTCACCTGGGTCAGGGTACACCGGAGTGCTTTCGAAGAGGACGGAGGTGGCTCCGTTGCAGAGCGGTCCGTACACAACGTAGCTATGTCCCGTGATCCAGCCGATGTCAGCCACGCAGCCAAAAACGTCGCCTTGCTGGTAGTCAAATACATACTGCAAAGACAAACGTAAGGCCAGCTGACTCTCCGTTGGCAGGCTCAGAGCTTAAAGGTAAGGTGCTGGACCCGGCATCCAAGTTGGGGCAAGAAAGCCCAGAGGGCGAGCGGAGCCAGGCACCCAGGAAACAGCAGTACAAAGGCCACCCCGAGGTGAGGAAGCAAGACAGAGTGACTGGTCCCAGGGCTTCCAGGCTCCTGACTGCTTCTGCAAACATACGGGGAGGGTGGCTGTACCAGGAGCTACTCAGATCGGAGCCACAAAACTCCAACCAAAGCCCAGAAAGCTCACAGCCCCCCCTGGTTCCCAGGAGCCATGTGACTTCTGACTTCCCTCACAAACGGAGGGGGCAGCTCTTAACCAGAAGCAGGGTAAGACCATAAAAAGTGGTGCTGACAATGCAAACGCTCCTCTAGAGGTTTGCAGACAACTTGCAATGCCCAGCTGGCAATCTGCACGGACATCTGAGATGAGAAAGCTCAAGATGATTCAAGGATTGGAGCATCTCCCTGATGAGGAGAGGCTGAGAGAGCTGGGACTCTTTAGTCTGGAGAAGAGAAGGCTGAGGGGAGACCTTATCAATGCCTACAAGTATCTCAAGGGAGGGTTGAAGGAGGAGGGAGCCAGACTCTTTTCAGTGGTTCCCAGTGAGAGGACGAGGGGCAACGGGCACAAGTTGGAACATAAGAGGTTCCACTCAAATATGAGGAGAAACTTCTTCACGGTGAGGGTGGCAGAGCCCTGGAACAGGCTGCCCAGGGAGGGTGTGGAGTCCCCTTCTTTGGAGATTTTCAAGCCCCGCCTGGATGCCGTCCTGAGTAACATGCTCTAGCTCTAGGCAATCCTGCTTCAGCAGGGGAGTTGGACTAGATGATCTCTATGGTCCCTTCCAACTCTAAAAATTCAGTGAAATTCATTGAAAGATGAGCTGGTGGTACATGCTGGCAGCCCAGAAAGCCAACCCCATCCTGGGCTGCATCAGAAGAAGCATGGCCAGCAGGGCCAGGGAGGTGATTCTGCCCCTCTGCTCTGTGCTCCTGAGACCCCACCTGGAGCTCTGTGTCCAGCTCTGGAGTCCTCAGCACAGGAAGGACATGGACCTGTTGGAACGGGTCCCGCAGAGGGCCACGAAGATGATGAGAGGGATGGAGCACCTCTGCTGTGAGGACAGGCTGAGAGAGCTGGGGTTGTTCAGCCTGGAGAAGAGAAGGCTCCAGGGAGACCTTAGAGCAGCCTTCCAATATCTGAAGGGAGCTCCAGGAGAGCTGGGGAGGGACTCTTTGTCAGGGAGTGCAGTGACAGGACAAGGGGGAACGGTTTGAAATTGGAAGAGGGAAGATTTAGATGAGATACCAGAAAGAAATTCTTTCCTGTGAGGCTGGTGAGACACTGGAAGAGGTTGCCCAGAGAAGCTGTGGCTGCCCCATCCCTGGAGGAGTTCAAGGCCAGGCTGGATGGGGCTTGGAGCAACCTGGTCTGGTGGGAGGTGTCCCTGCCTAGGGCAGGGGGGTTTGAACTCCATGATCTTCAAGGTCCCTTCCAACCCAAACCTTTCTATGATACCTAAGGTTGCCTACCCCAGGCAGTCCACGTGGTAAAGTGGACCTTGAGCTGCAGGGAGGCTGCAGCCTCGGAGGCTCAGACCCCTCAGATACCAGCAGGTTTCCATGAGAAAGCTGGAGAAACCGATATGTGCCCATGAAACTTTTTCTGCAAAATGTTCTTAGCTGCTCAGCTTCTCAATCAGTGTCTCGCCTTCTAGACACTCTCCTCTCCCTGCTCATCAAATTCAAGGTAAATATCTTGGAGAACTCATTATCTTGTCTTGGTTACAAAAAATACTTCCCACTGTAAATCTACTTCCTCAGTCATATCGTGAAGAGGTCCTGACTCATAAGGCAGAGTCAATTTTATCTTTTAAATGAAAGAAGTTGGATAAGAACTAAAAGAAAACCCCATGATGTAGGACAAGAGCGTCACACGTGAGTGTGCAAAGATCACAGAGGCCACACAGGTCAGCTAATCCCTCTACCTAGAAGAGCCAATTCTCACCTTTCCTTTGCACATGCCTTTCCCTGTCAGGCTCTAAAGTACCCACTAAAAGGACCACAGCTGCACAGTGCCACCTTCACTTCTGCACCAGGGTGCAAGATCTAACTTTAGGACTAAGACAGAGAGAGAGGTGCCTTGGCGATTGAGCTGTCACTTAGAAAAGCTGGCGCAAAAAAAAACCCTTCATGCAAAAGAAGTCTGACGCCCACACATCCCAATCTTCTAAAACTCCAACTGTGTCAGCCTAAAGAAAAGAAAACTCCTGCCTGAATTGTGCGTGATTACAAACAAGGCGGTACCGCTAAGGCCAGATGGAGATCTTCCACTGCAGCCCCTCCACATTTCACTGTTACCTTTTCATACGCAGAGCTGAGACCAGAAGCTTCAAGAAGCAGTGCCTTGATTTTTTTTTTTGTTTGTTTGTTTTTTTGGTTTTTTTTTTCTTTTAGGGAAAGAGGCTTATAACATTTAGCCTAGATCACGCGGAAACACAGCGCAAAGGTGCGACCACAGAGCATGGATGTAATTTTTGATCCTTCAGAAAAGTGCTAATGCAAAGAGGTTGTTTTAAGAGTCCAGATCCCTCCTGAAATAAAAAAAAGACCAAACCACGACGTGGGGTAATATTCACATTACCCACACCAGTAAGATACTTACTGCAATCTCCTCAGCCACATCACTTTAACGTCCACAAATTTTGGCCTGCAACACTAGCGCATTTTAAAGGCAAAAAGCAACAGTTCCCTTCCTTTCATAACTCTAGGCTCTGGTTTGCATAGTCCCGTATTCCCCAGGAACAAAGCCTGAAGATTAATTACCACGTTCTCCTGTCAATTTTTCACTTTGTTTACACCCACTGAGCCAACTGGGCAGCGGACACGGAACACAGCAACCCCCACCGGTCCATGAGACCTCTCATGAGTACTGCTGGGAGGTGAGTGAAGCCTTTCCAGGGGATGGAAGTGGAGTTACCTTGTGCGTGACAGCGGCGTACAGCAGGTACCCAGCCTGGGTGTGAACGATTCCTTTGGGCTTCCCAGTGCTGCCCGAGGTGTAGAGCATGAAAAGCACGTCCTCGCTGTCCATGCTTTCTGGAGCGCACACAGAAGCTGCCTTGGCCATCTCCTAAGGGGAAAAAAAAAAATAAAAAATAAAAAATAAAAAGGCGGTAATGACAGAAAGACTTTGACTGGATGGACCCAACCAACACTCCATCTGTAAGCATGTCCGCAGTGAGCCAACGATGTGCCCTTGTGGCCAAGAAGGCCAATGGCATCCTGGGGGGCATCAGGAAGAGTGGGACCAGCAGGTGGAGGGAGGTCATCCTGCCCCTCTGCTCTGCCCTGGGGAGGCCCCATCTGGAGCACTGGGACCAGTTCTGGGCTCCCCAGTTCCAGAAGGACAGGGAACTGCTGGAGAGGGTCCAGCAGAGGGCTACAAAGATGATTTGGGGACTAGAATATGTGTCATATGAGGAAAGGCTGAGGGACTTGGGTCTTTTTAGTCTGGAGAAGAGAAGGCTGAGGGGGGGATCTGATCAATGCTTATAAATACTTCAAGGGAGGGTGTCAAGAGGATGGGGCCGGTCTTTTTTCAGTGGTGCCCAGGCACAGGACAAGCGATAACAGGGCCAAACTTGAATAGCAGAAGTTCAAACTAAAGATGAGGAGGAACTTCTTTCCTGGGAGGGTGGCAGAGCCCTGGCAGAGGCTGCCCAGGGAGGTGGTGGAGTCTCCTTCTCTGGAGACGTTCAAACCCCGCCTGGACACGTTCCTGTGCAACCTGCTGTGGGTGGACCTGCTTTGGCAGTGGGGGTTGGACTAGATGACCTCCAGAGGTCCCTTCCAACCCCGTATCGTTCCGTGTCCAGAGACAAGAACCGCTGTTGTCCCCTTGCACACGTCTGTGGATGTACCATAGGTTATATGTGCTCACCTAGTGGAAAGGTTCCTGTGGACATGTAGCACCAAGCCCCTCTGCCAATACCCATGCCCAGCACAGAAGTCAACGGGAATTGGCCAGATAAAATAATATTTCAGGTATAAAAAAAAATGGTGGATCACAAGCTTACACTTCCAGCCTTTGCAAGCTGCTGGTAGAAAACCAAAGTGTGACCGCAAACATGAACCACACTTGACAGCAGCAGCAAGGCTGGCTGGATACTGTTTCACTGAATTTCACTGAATTTTTAGAGTTGGAAGGGACCACAGAGATCATCTAGTCCAACTCCTCTGCCAAAGCAGGACCACCCACAGCTTGTCAGAGCACGTTACTCAGGAGCATCCAGGCGGGTCTTGAAAATCTCCAAAGAAGGGGACTCCACACCCTCCCTGGGCAGCCTCTTCCAGGGCTCTGTCACTCTCACCGTGAAGAAGTTTCTCCTCATATTTGAGTGGAACCTCTTATGTTCCAACTTGTGCCCATTGCCCCTTGTCCTCTCACTGGCAACTACTGAAAAGAGTCTGGTTCCCTCCTCCCTCAGCCCGCCCTTGAGATACTAAGGTCTCCCCTCAGCCTTCTCTTCTCCAGACTAAAGAGTCCCAGCTCTCTCAGTCTCTCCTCATAAGGGAGATGCTCCAGTCCTCGAATCATCTTTGTAGCCCTACGCTGGACTCAGCATAGGACCTTCGTTTTCATTTTAAAACCACAGAGCTGCAGTCAAACTGTGCATTCATCTCCCTTTCCTGGACCCAGCAGTGGATGACTGTCCTATCCATTTGATCCTCAAATTCTAATCGCTTCTACCTGTGAGAAGGAGAGTGCTTTTCTCTCCTGCCTCTGTCACTCTCCTCATACTCCACTGTTTGGCCAGGTCGGGGAGATCCTCTCCTCACCCCTACACTCAGAACCACGGGAGGGAAGGATGCAAAGTTCAGAGCAAACTTTTGGTCCAGCTTGAGTGCCCAGACCAGCAGAGGAAGAGGAATAATAGGCTTTGAAAGAGATGCTTGTGGTCACCACAGAGGGCTTTGTCTGCCCAGACAGTAGATTTTTCAGGAAGAGGCTGAACATTTTTCTGAGGCGTGTACAAACTTAATTACACGCAGTAATCACCGTGTGTTCCAGATGCTCAACATATGGCTGCTCAAAAAGCACAGCTGGCTTGCTTCTCTCGGGCTCTGCACTGTCCTAGATGAATAACGATTCCAGCAATGGGTTATTAGGTGGCTATTTGAAGGCATTTTTAGGTACTGCCTTCTTACAATTAACACTGTAAACGAGCTATATTTACAAGTGAACACTACCAGCAGCAGGTCCAATTGTTTGTAAGAGCCTGACATACAAAGCTTAGTTAAAATACGAAGAGCTGACAGAGTCAGGTGTCATTTGTAGCCTCCGAGCTACAGCACTCCTGCTCCTCTCGGGTATTTATTGTGACAATTCAGACTGACTTGTCAGTTTTTGACACTAAGAAGGAGTTCTCATAGGCTCCATTCCAACACCAGCTGGAATGGTGCACTAAGCCATTGCACAAGAGCTGGAAAGCACAACTGCCATAAAGATCAGTCACGACAGAGTTAACAGCGTTAATGGTTTAATTCTTGTTGTTTCAGACCCTACAACTGACAATGGGCTCAGCTCTCCATCACCAAAGCCCCTCAGGCTGTTTGCAGACTAAGGAAAATCATCAGAAATGCGCTTTGTGGAGTAAGAAGTAAGACAATTTCTGTATAAAACCTGCCTTCTCTGTTTAACTTACCCTAGTAGCGGCTCCTATCTCATCTGACCAGCACAGGGACTCCTGAGTAATTATCTTGGCTCCAGACGGGGGATTTCCAGGCATTATTGCGATGAGTACTTTCTGTTTACTGCTGCTGGCAAACTGATAAAACTACTTCTGTGTTGGGCTTCCGTCCTGTGCGTACCAGCTAAACGCATTAAAATGTCTGCTGTTTTCTTCCCCAGGAAGCACAGGTTCTAAATATTCCCAAGCCACGGCTGTCCTACCATCGCGGGGTAACCAGGACACTGTCTGTAGGGCTGTCCCCCCCCAAGTCTCTCCAGGAACTTGGATTGTTTCTGCGCTGCCTTTCAACAGCGTCCTGGACAAATCGGGACAGGGTGTGTGGACACGGGCCGACAGCAGCAGCGGCGGTGTTGGTGTCAGGAAACACCCCTTCCTTAAACCTCAGCGCCGTTTGCCAGACTACAAAAAGGGAGCAGCACAGCTCCTCCACCCACCCTGAGCTGACTGACGGAGCTGCTTCCACTCCCAGCCCCAGCAGACTGTAAATACAGGCACAATCCATTGAAGGATGAAGATCCAGATGCCATAAGGGGCATAGAATCATAGAATGGTCAGAGTTGGAAGGGACCTTAAAGATCATCCAGTTCCAGCCCCCCTGCCATGGGCAGGGACACCTCCCACCAGACCAGGTTGCTCCAAGCCCCATCCAGCCTGGCCTTGAACCCCTCCAGGGATGGGGCAGCCACAGCTTCTCTGGGCAACCTCTTCCAGTGTCTCACCACCCTCACAGCAAAGAATTTCTTCCTAGTATCTAATCTAAATCTCCCTTCTTTCAGTTTAAAACCGTTCCCCCTTGTCCTGTCACTGCACTCCCTGACAAAGAGTCCCTCCCCAGCTCTCCTGGAGCTCCCTTCAGATCTTGGAAGGCTGCTCCAAGGTCTCCCCGGAGCCTTCTCTTCTCCAGGCTGAACAACCCCAGCTCTCTCAGCCTGTCTTCACAGCAGAGGTGCTCCATCCCTCTCATCATCTTCGTGGCCCTCTGCGGGACCTGTTCCAACAGGTCCATGTCCTTCCTGTGCTGAGGACTCCAGAGCTGGACACAGAGCTCCAGGTGGGGTCTCAGGAGCGCAGAGCAGAGGGGCAGAACCCCCTCCCTGGCCCTGCTGGCCACACTTCTCTTGATGCAGCCCAGGATGGGGTTGGCTTTCTGGGCTGCCAGCGCGCACTGCCGGCTCATGGTGAGCTTCTCATCCACGAGCACTCCCAAGTCCTTCTCCTCAGGTCTGCTCTCCAGCAATGGCTGCAGAGAGCATCCAGCATCTCCTTTTAATCTGCAGAGCTCAGGTCCAAAAGGCGCAGATGGGGAGAAAGGTGATCTAGCCAACCCTCAGACCCCTAAGGAGTAATCCGGAGTGCCAGTGGGTGTCTGTGAGGACATACAGATGCTGTCACTGCAACACAGCTGTATCCATCAGCCCACAGGGGTACTGTGACACCACAAGAAGAGCATCTCACCCCGAAAATCAGCTCCAGAAGTGGTGTAAAGGCCAGTCATTGCTGGTAGGTCTGGTGTGGCTCCACTGGAGTGCCAAGAGGCAGCGCAAGCAGCTGCTTCATGGCTTTTAGCTCAGCTCACCTATGCAAGGGAAGTATGGAGGCTACTTGGTCTTCCTTGGCTGCCAACTCCCAGTGTAGCCCACAGCAGATCAAAGACCAGAGCCAAATATCAGAGCGTGTGTGATCTACACGTTCATCAAGACTCTCACACGTATGTTCTACACAGCCCAGCACTGGGTCTCTCAGAGATGTCCAAGTGAGCTGGTCCCTACATTTATTAGCACGCTTATTTCTCTTCCCTAGCACCATGTTCACAACACATAAGGAGAAACAAGGAAGGTTTAACACCACCAACATTACCTCCTCAAGGGAAACATCACGGTCACCCATCTGGACTTCGTTATCTGTCCTCTGAGCCACAAAGACGTGTTTGATGCTTGGACAGCTCTTCACAGCTTCATCCACAGTTGTCTTCAGCTCGATGATTCGGCCTCCCCTGACCCCCTGGTTGTAGGTGATAACTGCTTTGCATCCAGCTAAAAAGAGAAAAAAATTAGCAGGTATACCAGCCCGTTTTTCAGGCTAGTACGTGTGCTCTGCTTTCATTACTTTGGGGGATGATGTAAAGTACAACGTGTGTGACAAGGACACAGAACTCATATCAACCTAAACCAGTCAGCATCACTGACAAAAACACTTGAAAACCTGAGACCCACAGAGATGAGGGGTAGCAGGAACCTCCGTAGGTTATCTAGGCCATCTCCTAGATCATGGACCTGTTGGAACAGGTCCAGCAGAGGGCCACGAAGATGATCAGAGGGATGGAGCACCTCTGCTGTGAAGACAGGCTGAGAGAGCTGGGGTTGTTCAGCCTGGAGAAGAGAAGGCTCCGGGGAGACCTTGTAGCAGCCTTCCAAGATCTGAAGGGAGCTCCAGGAGAGCTGGGGAGGGACTCTTTGTCAGGGAGTGCAGTGACAGGACAAGGGGGAACGGTTTGAAATTGGAAGAGGGGAGATTTAGATGAGATGCCAGAAAGAAATTCTTTGCTGTGAGGGTGGTGAGGCACTGGAAGAGGTTGCCCAGAGAAGCTGTGGCTGCCCCATCCCTGGAGGGGTTCAAGGCCAGGCTGGATGGGGCTTGGAGCAACCTGGTCTGGTGGGAGGTGTCCCTGCCCAGGGCAGGGGGGTTGGAACTGGATGATCTTTAAGGTCCCTTCCAACTCTGACCATTCTATGATTCTCCCAAACCAGAGTTGGCTCCAGCCAAGCCCTTTCCTACGGCTGTCAGTCCGATCTTCCTAAAACACTCCGATGTTCCCACCAGCCCATCATGAAGATGAGAAAGTCTTTCCCAATGTCTCACCCTGGGCACCACTCACAGCAGTTTAAACACCTCCGTTCCTGCCTAGCAAAGCCGACACACTGGAGTTTCTTCCCAGTTTTCTGTGTTGGAGCAAATATCACTGCTCTACCCTAACAGCTCACACCCTGGAAGCAGCGCAAGGCTTCTTAGGACCTTAGTGAACAAGCACCTTCTTTACCCTTTCCCATCCTCTCTCCAGGACTGCACACAACCACAGGAACAGCACCAAACTCTGCAGCCGCTCGGGAGCGTCCTGGTTTGAGGTAAAACAGAACTAATATTTTGTTCTGTAGTTTTTTCCTTTTTTGAGCTGGGCCTCTTCTAACAAACTAAACTCTGAGATTAACAGCGTATTGTTCAGAAACTGTTCACTCTCACAGGGCTAAGACCTGATTATATCCAAGGAATGGTGTGCAGAGAGGCCCCTGCTTATACTTATTGCTATAACAATCAAGGTCAGGTAAATTCGTTATCTGCCCCGTTGGAGGGTCGGAAGCGGAAAAGCGTAGAGGGGTCACACCTGTGGGGAGGAGGGGACAGGACAGGTGACCTAAAACTGACCAACAGGGTATTCCATCCCATCTGCATCATGCACAGCATAAAAGCTGAGGGGTCAAAGCGTCACTTCTCCTTATTCAGTGGCCAATGGCTGAGGAGGACCCTGCCTGTTCATCTGCCTTTGATCCTGATCCGAGCGTTCCTGACTCCAGAGCCAGAATCCAGCCCCTGTCCATCACCGAGTCCAGCCTTGGACCTTTCCCTGTGCCTCCTGGTGATGTGATCATCATCCTGGGAGCTTGATAAGGTTTTGTATATACTGTATACTTTTTTTTCCCCCCCTTTTTTTCCCCTTTTCTTCTTATTATTTATTATTTCATTATTTATTAATATTTTCATTAAAGTAGTTCGGTTCTTTCTAATCTCATAAATCTCTTTTATCTCTTCCTCTCCTCTCTTTTTCTTAGAGGAGGAGGAGGTTGGGGGGGGGGCATCACTCGTTCTGGTTGGTCAATCTGGCCAAAATCACGACACGGAGGCGTTACCCTGCTCGGAGAGATACCTGCAGCCTTCCCAAACTCACCCCGACCTGGAGGGGAAGCCTCCTGGAAGCCCCAGCACACAGCAGCTCTCTGGCAGAGCACTTCCAACCGTGCCACGCTCCGTTAATTACGGAGCTGTGGCTGCAGAGAAATGGCTCTTTAGCCCATCACAAGAGGCCAAAAGTGAGGGATAACTAAAACGGACTCGCTCTCTATAGATTAACTCTGCAGGGAAAAAAAAAAAAAAAAAGCATGAAAATTGCTCTAAGACTTATTCCCTCGCGCCAGCCATAAAGAAAGGGATGTGACTGCCAGGACACGAGCCACTTGCTATTTTGGTTTTCTGCTGGTATTTTTAGAGTTACTTTTTACCTAATCAAGCTGCAAGTGCTGCGGGATGAGAACATCTCTCCTTCTCAAGCTGGGGAGGGAAGGGGCTGCCAGCGCTTCCCAGCGCCACGCATCAATCACAGCGCCACAATCCAGGCTGCAGATTTAGCACCATGTGCAGGAGCATCAAAGAAACACTGGGAAAGAAGAAATCAGGGCCCCACGCCTATAAGCTCTGGCTCTCCCTCCGGCTCCACTGCTGTCTGGCAGCAACCCAGCCCAGCCTGAATGTTAAGCCATTTATAAAAGTGTTTTAAGGGCAGAGGATGCCGCGTCTGTCGCTAAGGAAAAGTACATTGCAAAGGAGTAAATTATCCTGCCGGCCGAGAATGAACCTTTTTTCTCCTTCTGCCAAGAAAACGCAGAATTGGGATGCGCTTTGGAGCACCGTCCCCAGGGGTTTGTTCCCCAGTCTGCATCTAATCACAGAATTGTCAGAGTTGGAAGGGACCTTCTAGGGATCCTCCAGCCCAACTCCCCTGCCAAAGCAGGGCTGCCCAGAGCACATCACTCAGGAGCATCCAGGCGGGCCTTGAAGATCTCCAGAGAAGGGGACTCCACACCCTCCCTGGGCAGCCTCTGCCAGGGCTCTGCCACCCTCACCCCAAAGAAGTTCTTCCTCACATTGGAGTGGAACTTCCCATGGTCCAGCTTGTGCCCGTTGCCCCTCGTCCTGTCACTGGGAACCACTGAAAAGAGTCTGGCTCCATCCTCCCTCAACCCACCCTTTAGATCCTTGTCAGCATTAATAAGATCTCCCCTCAGCCTTCTCTTCTCCAGGCTAAAGAGCCCCAGCTCTCTCAGCCTTTCCTCATCAGGGAGATGCTCCAATCCTTGAATCATCTTTGTTGCCCTACGCTGGACTCTCTCCAGCAGTTCCCTGTCTCTCTTGAACTGGGGAGCCCCTAACTGGACGCAGGATTCCAGTTGTGGCCTCCCCAGTGCAGAGCAGAGGGGGAGAATGACCTCCCTCCACCTCCTGGCCACACTCTTCCCTACGTAGCCCAAGATCCCATTGGCCCTCTTGGCCACAAGGACACATTGCTGGCTCTACTTACAGTCATTGATCCTCCCAGCCAAGGACTCGGCACTGAATCCAGCGAAGATCACAGTGTGAACGGCACCAATCCTGGCGCAGGCCAGCATGGCCGCCACCGACAAGGGAGACACGGACATGTAGATGGCCACCTTGTCCCCTTTCTGTATCCCATACTTCTTCAGGGTGTTGGCAAGACGGCAAGTCAGATCCAGAAGTTCCCTGCGGCACAGAAGCAACCTTGTGACACCACCCACACAACCCGTTTTACGCGGGGGAGCCAAAAAAAAAGGGTGAACTTGAAACCAAGGAAGGCATCACCACCACCTCTGGACCTCGTCATCACCAGCAGCAGAGGGCACGACCAGCTTTTGTACCTTAAAGAAGGGTGGCCTGGGGTGTAGTGAGAGCCAGAATGCTCCTGCCACTGGGGAGAGAAGAAGGATGAGCAAGAGCTCTGCCTGGACCTGCTGGGATCATGAGTGGGTAGAGCAGCCTGTCCTGCTGCCTCCAGAAGTCCGTGTCCGTTTTAGCCCTGCCTTGATGCCTTTTTCAACCAGGAGGCTCAGACAGAAGCTGCTGGGAACATGTGTGGGATAAAGAGGAGATGAAATGGAAGCTCTTTGTCCCAAGACCCCCGGCAACGTTTGTGCTGGGGAACTGCTGGAAGTACTTGGCAACAAGGAGCTTCTCTTTAAATTGCCAGCATAAAAAAAAAAAAAAAAAAAGGCATTTGCGTGCAGAAGGAAGAAAAGGAGAAGTCCCCCAGACACTGGAGTGGCAGGTTCTGGATCCCTTCACTGCCACTCTGCTGCAGAGCCCAGCAGCCTCGCAGAAGGGAGACACTGCCCCGAAGTCGAACCACGGCCTTGAGAAATTTGGGACCACGAAGGACGGGAACAAAGGCTCTTTTCACAGGGCCTGCCGCTGCGACGTGCTGACTTCACAG
Source organism: Calidris pugnax (assembly GCF_001431845.1). Lineage (NCBI taxonomy): Eukaryota > Metazoa > Chordata > Aves > Charadriiformes > Scolopacidae > Calidris > Calidris pugnax. Next base: position 3,788,939 of record NW_015092359.1, read on the forward strand.
CAGAAATGTTCCTCTAAAGGAATGAAAAAGCAGCCTGTGGGGCAAGGACTTGCACAGACACTCCCTCTGATGCCTGCGCGGGGGACAACGCGACTGCAGGCGTCCCTGGGGACCGAGATGCTGCCATGACCTCACCAGCTCTCTGCGGGCCGGCAGCGGGAGGGCTTGGAGAAGAAGACAGGTAACTGTGCCTGGTGAGGAGCAGTCTCACATCGAGGGAGGAGGTGACCCTCAGGAGGAACAGCACCCCTTAACCGGTGCCAGGAAAAGACTCGCAGAATCCGCCAGGAATAAAATTGTCCTCTGGGCTCAGGAACTCACTAAGTACCAAGGCCCAGAGGGGACTGACATCTTCTATTTCACTGAATTTCACTGAATTTTTTAGAGTTGGAAGGGACCACAGAGATCATCTAGTCCAACTCCCCTGCTGAAGCAGGATTGCCTAGAGCTAGAGCATGTTACTCAGGAGCATCCAGGCGGGTCTTGAAAATCTCCAAGGAAGGGGACTCCACACCCTCCCTGGGCAGCCTGTTCCAGGGCTCTGTCACCCTCACCGTGAAGAAGTTTCTCCTAAGGAGCGGTCTCACGTCGAGGGAGGAGGTGACCCTCAGGAGGAACAGCACCCCTTAACGGGTGCCAGGAAAAGACTCGCAGAATCCGCCAGGAATAAAATTGTCCTCTGGGCTCAGGAACTCACTAAGTACCAAGGCCCAGAGGGGACTGACATCTTCTATTTCACTGAATTTCACTGAATTTTTTAGAGTTGGAAGGGACCACAGAGATCATCTAGTCCAACTCCCCTGCTGAAGCAGGATTGCCTAGAGCTAGAGCATGTTACTCAGGAGCATCCAGGCGGGTCTTGAAAATCTCCAAGGAAGGGGACTCCACACCCTCCCTGGGCAGCCTGTTCCAGGGCTCTGTCACCCTCACCGTGAAGAAGTTTCTCCTCATATTTGAGTGGAACCTCTTATGTTCCAACTTGTGCCCGTTGCCCCTCGTCCTCTCACTGGGAACCACTGAAAAGAGTCTGGCTCCCTCCTCCTTCAACCCTCCCTTGAGATACTTGTAGGCGTTGATAAGGTCTCCCCTCAGCCTTCTCTTCTCCAGACTAAAGAGTCCCAGCTCTCTCAGTCTCTCCTCATAAGGACATAAGGTGCTCTCCTAGCACACACATCTCCAACCCGTCACCTGGGAACCCTTAGGCGTCTGTAAGCTACATCACCAGGGACTCCAAAAACTGCTAAAACACAAATGAATACAGGAGCTCTGTGTCCAGCTCTGGAGTCCTCAACACAGGAAGGACATGGACCTGTTGGAACGGGTCCAGCAGAGGGCCACGCAGATGATGAGAGGGCTGGAGCACCTCTGCTGTGAGGACAGGCTGAGAGAGCTGGAGTTGTTCAGCCTGGAGAAGAGAAGGCTCCGGGGAGACCTTGGAGCAGCCTTCCAATATCTGAAGGGAGCTCCAGGAGAGCTGGGGAGGGACTCTTTGTCAGGGAGTGCAGTGACAGGACAAGGGGGAACGGTTTTAAACTGAAAGAAGGGAGATTTAGATTAGATACCAGGAAGAAATTCTTTGCTGTGAGGGTGGTGAGGCACTGGAAGAGGTTGCCCAGAGAAGCTGTGGCTGCCCCATCCCTGGAGGGGTTCAAGGCCAGGCTGGATGGGGCTTGGAGCAACCTGGTCTGGTGGGAGGTGTCCCTGCCCATGGCAGGGGGGTTGGAACTCCATGATCTTTAAGGACCCTTCCAACCCAAACCACTCTATGAATTTCAGGGGTCTGCATTCCATAGTAAGCTATAAAGCATGAATCTTCCAACCTATCCTTATCTCCCAGAACTGGCAATAGCTGTGAAAACACAAACAAACAAACAAAACCAGTTTTCAGCCAGTGGCTAAGCTGCAGATGAAATGAAACGCTGTTTCTGGTCCATCAAAAAGTGTTTAGTTTCTGTTTTTAAACCAATGCAAGCTGGAAATAGGCAAAGCCCAAGTGCTCCACTTTGGAAATGTCATAACAAAACCAGGGGCTGAGAACAACTTGGCATCTTACTTCTTTAGGATAAAACTCCATCTGCAGCGTTGAGGGCAGTGAGGTGACACAGCCCCAGAGATGGCTGGAGGGATACCGCTGCCCTGCCATCTCTGGATGGAAAATAAAAAAAATGAGCCTCGAATCCCAGCCACAGCACTTTAATGTTATTTATTTTAAGACTATTCCTGTAGCACTGAGTGAATAGAGCACTCCTGAAGCTCAGGGGCTCAGAGAGGTGGCCAGATGTGCTCAGTGCCTGCTCTCTGGCAGGAGCTGCCACCGCAGAGACACCCACAAGCCTGCAGAAAGCAGATACGGAGTGGCTTTACCCCAGACCTAATTTCCTCCTAATCCCTTACAGCTAGAGATCAGCCTAAACTCTGAAGCACAGCATTCGATACCTTTTCCCAAGCGCTTTCCGACCACACATGTTCCTGCTGCCTCCATAAGTGCACGGTCTGATAGATGTATGATTTTCATAGAATCATAGAATCATTGAGGTTGGAAGAGACCCTTGGGATCATCGAGTCCAACCATCTCCCCTACTCTACAAAGTCCTCCCCTACACCATATCCCCCAACACCACCTCTAAACGGCTCTTAAACACAGCCAGGGATGGTGACTCAACCCCCTCCCTGGGCAGCCTGTTCCAATGCCCGACCACTCTTTGGGTGAAAAATTCCTTCCTAATGTTCAATCTAAACCTGCCCTGTTGGAGCTTGAAGCCGTTCCCTCTCGTTCTGTCACTAATTACCTGTGAGAAGAGACCAGCACCAACCTCTCTACAGTGTCCTTTCAAGTAGTTGTAGAGAGTGATGAGGTCTCCCCTCAGCCTCCTCTTCCTCATACTGAACAGCCCCAGCTCCTTCAGCCGCTCTTCATATGATTTGTCTTCTACTTTTGCTTACTTCTACTAAGTTCATGAACCGAACGACTTCCATGCAGTAATGAATTCCCACCCAACGTTTGTTTTTTTTATGCCTTGTCCTAAAAGGTCACGTTCCCTGGTCCAGAATTCATCCGACGTCGCATTAGAGAAAAAAATTTCAATGCGGATAAATGCTAAAGAGCCAAAACAAGCCCAAACAAAACCGAGCTGCTCAACTGCAGAGCACAGGAAGGGAAATAAGCCCCAGAGAGGCAGTTGTGAGAAAGCAAAATAAAAACCACTTATCTGCGGTGGAAAATACCCAAGGGCTTTCAGAGCTGCAGCCTCTTTCTCCTGAGCAGAAATGCCAGAAGGTCATCCTTTCTGCACAGCTCCCTGCATCACTTGCTTATTCGGGAACCGGTGACCACGATGGCAGAAGCTCTCGTTGCTGGGGATTTTCTTCCACAATTAACCCCGATTTAACATTTGCTTAATGAGACTGTGTGAGCAAGCTGATAGACAATAAGGGCCAAGTCTTCACCCTGGGATCTATTCGCTTTGCTTTCTACCTCGTGCTCTGAAAGGGCGAGATGGGAAGGCCCTTGGGAGGTCCCATGGAGGTGCAGCACACGGGGGAACGGACGCAAAGGTAAAGGGAGGGTGAAGCCAAGAACCCCAACAAAGAAATCCACAAATCCCTGAGCATCAGGTGTGTCTTCTGGCTCCTGCAGCAGCAGCAACTCAGGCTTCCCCTCCCGTTCAATAAAGGGAGGTAGAAGAAATGCTGTGTTGGGCGTCCTTCTCGACTCCCTCACTCCTTCACAGACTTTTTTGCTATCTAACAGGCAGGCAGTCACAGAATCACATGGGGTTGGAAGGGACCTCTGGAGATCATCTAGTCCAACCCCCCTGCCAAAGCAGGTCCACCCAGAGCAGGTCCCACAGGAACGTGTCCAGGTGGGGTTTGAATGTCTCCAGAGAAGGAGACTCCACCACTTCCCTGGGCAGCCTCTGCCAGGGCTCTGCCACCCTCACAGGAAAGAAGTTCCTCCTCATCTTTAGGTGGAACTTCTTCTATTCAAGCTGGTGCCCATTTCCTCTTGTCCTGTCCCTGGGCACCACTGAAAAAGACTGATCCCATCCTCCTGACACCCTCCCTTTAAGTATTTATAGGCATTGATCAGATCCCCCCTCAGCCTTCTCTTCTCCAGACTAAAAAGCCCCAAGTTTCTCATAAGAGAGACCATCATCATCTTTGTAGCCCTCTGCTGTCCCCTCTCCAGCAGTTCCCTGTCCTTCTGGAACTGGGGAGCCCAGAACTGGTCCCAGTGCTCCAGATGGGGCCTCCCCAGGGCAGAGCAGATGGGCAGGATGACCTCCCTCCACCTGCTGCTCACACTCTTCCTGCAAGTAGTTGCAATTAGTACCTGCAATTAGTTCACATTTCCAGTACTTAACCTGGACACGTCTCAGCGAACGAGCACCCTGCAGGGTTGCTGCACTGATGGGGACAGACCTGACTGAACCGAGCAGTAGGAAACCATGGACATTACTCTCCCCACCTGCTACAGCTGCCAAGCTTGGTATTTTGGTCCCTCCATCACACAAGGTTAGAAGAGCCAAGAGCAATTCTAGCCTCAAGCCCAGCCCTGCTCCACCCTTGGCCCAGCAGCAATGCCACCCAACTCTGGTGGGCTGTGCACAGGGAAGGATCTGCCTCCTGTCCACACCCAGGAGGTGTGTTGGGACCAAGGCACATCTACTGAAAACATACATCATGGAATCAATCACAGAATCGTCTAGGTTGGAAGGGACTTTTCAGATCATTGGGTCCAACCATCAACCTAGCACTGCCAAAAACCACCACTAAACCATATCCCTCAGCCCCCCACATCTACCCGTCTTTTAAATACCTCCAGGGATGGTGACTCCACCACTTCCCTGGGCAGCCCCTTCCAATGCTTGATAACCCTTTCGGTGAAGAAATTTCTCCTAATCTTCAACCTTAACCTCCCCTGGTTTAACTTGAGCATCAGAACCCTGAACAGAGCTAGAGACACTGTCACCCTGGAGCTGATGAGACAGCTCAACAGAAAGGCACCTTGGTTTAGCTTCTCCGGTCCCTGGGGCAGGAGGATCTCAGCAGAGCCACCGGAGGAGAAGGAAATTGCCGCAACGAAAGGAAGCGCCTGGCCCCTCTGGACAGAGGCAGCCGAGAAACTGCAAAGCTGTTCCATGGTGCAACAGCCTGCAGCACCTCCCCAAAAAGCAGATCCTGGGAGCTGAGGGTGAGTGTCGCCGTTTCAGCCCCAAATCACCGGCAACTGGACCGGCTGATGGCCCTTCCCCCCACCCTCCCCTCAGAAGAGGAGAGGAAGAGATAAGGAGATTCAAAATCCTGGGAGCTGAGGGTGAGTGTCGCCGTTTCAGCCCCAAATCACCGGCAACTGGACCGGCTGATGGCCCTTCCCCCCACCCTCCCCTCAGAAGAGGAGAGGAAGAGATAAGGAGATTCAAAAGTTTAGAAGGAACTAAACTATTTTCATGAAGAATTAATATTAAAATACATTTAAAAAAAAAAGAGAAGAAAATAATGAAGTAGATACAATATATACAAAACCATATCAAGCTCCCGGGATGACAGTCCCATCACCAGCAGGCACTGGGGAAATCCCAGATTGGACTCAGCGAGGGATGGGAACTGGGTTCCAGCTCTGGAGTCAGGAACACACGAATCGGGATCAAAGGCAGATGAACAGAGTCCTCTTCGGACGTTGGCCATTGAAGAAAGAAGTTGACCCTTTGATCCCTCAGCTTTTATACCGAGCGTGGGGCAGATGGGATGGAATACCCCAGTTGGTCAGGTTTGGGTCACCTGTCCCCTCCTCCCCACAGGTGGGACCCCTCTACTTTTTCTTTTTTTTCCAGACCCTCTAAGGGGCAAATAACGAAAATTGGCTGACCTTGGTTGTTATAGCAATAAGTACAAGCAAGGGCCTCTCTGCACACCATTCCTTGGCACGGAGCACAAACGTTGGTCTGATCATTCTGAGAACGAGCAGTTTTCTCCACAATATGCCATTAATTTCAGAGAGTTAGAGGAGGCCTCGCTAAAATGTAAGATTACAGAATACAAAATTGGTCTGGTTTTACTTCAAACTGGGACATTGAGTAAGAGAGCCAATCGGGCAGCAAGGCCACCACCCCAGTGGGTAAAGCATACCAGGCTGAGAAATGGGGAAGAAGCAACCAGTTGGGCGCAGGCAGTGAGGCCGTTGGCCCAGGAGAAGGAACAGTATCTACAGCATGTGCTTCTAAAACAAAGCAAGGCAGGGAGACAGCAGGGGCATTAATGAAAGGTGAAAAAGTACAACACATGGAGGAGGTTCTGGACTTGCTTTCAGACAATGTTACTGCAGGTTGTGAGGGTCGATAGCTGCTGGAGACAGATTTCCCCTGAATTGCACCCATCCCAACCCTGCCCCTCCAAAATCACAGAATCACATGGGGTTGGAAGGGACCTCTGGAGATCATCTCGTCCAACCTCCCTGCCAGAGCAGGTCCACCCAGAGCAGGTTGCACAGGAACATGTCCAGGTGGGTTTTGAATCAGGTCCCCGTTTCTTTTACTGGTCGTTTGCAGTGTGGGGCCATCAGTGCCAGCCTGTGCTCCGTCTCTTGTTGTCCCACACCTGTCCTCCTTCACGCCATGTCCTCCACCTCCCCTTCTCAAGGCCTCTTACCATAGCAAGACACTATTTTTTTTATACTACCTCATTATGCTAGGGTGGTAAACCCATGATAGTAGCGTAAAAAGATAAAGAAGCATAAAAAAGAAAAAAAAAGAGCCATGGTTACCCGGTCAAATAAAAGAATTGCTGTTGCAGATAAACCAAGCCCTTGTGGCCAAGAAGGCCAATGGGATCCTGGGCTGCAAAGGGAAGAGTGTGGCCAGGAGGTGGAGGGAGGTCATTCTCCCCCTCTGCTCTGCACTGGGGAGGCCACAACTGGAAGTTCAGTTCTGGGCTCCCCAGTTCAAGAGAGACAGGGAACTGCTGGAGAGATAATTACATCTTGACTAATAAGATGAGAATGTTAAGGGCTTCGTTATACTAAGAATAAGCTCTTGGCTCTCTCTATATAAGCTGTGCTTCCTTTTTGCCCACAAACAAGACTTTGAGCGTTAACACTGTTCTCTCCTACCGACCCCTCACCCTTGATGCCGGCATCTCCTCAGCCTCTCATGGGATCCCTTCTAGGCACAAGACCTGCGAGGCACTCCCCTCAGCAGAGCCAGCAGATCACCATTCAGGCCAGAACTTCTGTTTAATCTAACAGACTCAGAGCTTCTCTCCCTATCTTCACATCTCTGTTCAGAAACCACCAGACCGTATTTCTCCCAGACATAATGGTGCATGTTTTTCCAAAGCCCATCACTCAATGTCTGGAACGACGACTCCCATAAAACCCATCACCCACACGTGGCATTTCTCTGACGTATTTTAGGGATGCCGGGCAGAAATATTTTCCCAAGAAGTCTGACGCTATCTTTCACCACAGCAAGACAGCCTGCAGCTTTCTAAACAAAGGCAGGCAGTTCTTTTTACATCCAAAAAAAGTAGCATCAAGACCTTCTCTGGGAAGCAGCCTCTCGCAAAGCTTTTCTAGACATTTTCCTAATATATTCTTAAAATGATTAAGGGATTGGAGCATCTCCCTGATGAGGAAAGGCTGAGAGAGCTGGGGCTCTTGAGCCTGGAGAAGAGAAGGCTGAGGGGAGACCTTCTTAATGCTGACAAGGATCTAAAGGGTGGGTTGAGGGAGGATGGAGCTGGTCTCTTTCCAGTGGTTCCCAGTGACAGGACAAGGGGCAACGGGCACAAACTGGACCATGGGAAGTTCCACTCCAATCTGAGGAAGAACTTCTTTGGGGTGAGGGTGGCAGAGCCCTGGCACAGGCTGCCCAGGGAGGGTGTGGAGTCCCCTTCTCTGGAGATCTTCAAGGCCCACCTGGATGCTCCTGAGTGATGTGCTCTGGGCAGCCCTGCTTTGGCAGGGAGGTTGGACTAGATGGTCTCTAGAAGGTCCCTTCCATCTCCAACAATTCCATGATTCTGTGATATTCAATGCCCTACGTGGACTTTGGCAGGGCCTGCTTAGGTGGTTCATCTCAAGCCGTCTTGAGATGTCTCAGCACTAGAGCTGGGTCGAGTATTTCTTGCAGCAACCAGTTTATTGCCTGGAACCATAGCTTGGTTCAGGCTGAAACTATTTGAAAATTCACGTCAAATGTCCCCCAACAGGTTAATGTAAACCAAAAAAAAAAAGAAAAATCACCCAAAAACCAGATCTTTCAGCCCCACACCCTCATATCTCACCTCCCATCCCTTGCTCCACGTGAGCTACTGTGGAGCAGCCAAGATCAAAGCCTGCCTCTAGGCTTAACCACCACAGCACCACAGGGGGGTTCACGTCCCCTGGGACACGGTGGGTCTTCACACCCATCCCTCCCTCCTGGGTCCATGATCCAGCCCCAAGGATAATGCACAGACCCATTCACCCCTCGATGCAGCTTCTGTGACAGTGCCTCAGCTTAACCCTCCATTTCCCTCACTTTTTGCTAAACAGAGAAAACACATAGAATCATAGAATCATTGAGGTTGGAAGAGACCCTTGGGATCATCGAGTCCAACCATCTACCCTACTCTACAAAGTCCTCCCCTACACCATATCCCTCAGTACTGCATCTAAACGTCCCTTAAACACATCCAGGGACGGTGACTCAACCACCTCCCTGGGCAGCCTGTTCCAATGCCCGAAATGTTTCCTTTTTTTTTTTTTTTTTTTTCACCAAAAAGGAAAACGTAACTTTTTTTTTTCCATTTTACCGAGAATAACTGAAGAATATAAAGCTCGACAAGAGGCTCTTTTGGCTGTAGGTTCAATTGCTAAGCTGAGCGCAAGGGAAGGGAAAACCCTTTGTGACCTTTTCCAGTGAAGGAAGCGAAAAGTCCCTGAGCTGCCTCGGAGAGGGGAAAGCTGAAAGCCTGGGCAAGATTTACGTGCAACTTCAACTTAGGAAGCCAACACTGGAAAAGAAGGGAAAGAGTTTGCTGCCAATGAGAAGGACTTTCCGCATCGCACAGCCCAGCAAGAACCCCCAGGGCTTCTAGCTGCAGTTGTCACTGTGATCTCTAATACAACTTCAACTATTCCAGCTTGGGCTGAGGAACCACCACCCCTTGGCTTGTTGAAGGCATAGCTATGATGTGGCTAACGAAGATATCCAAACCCCTTCTGTCCCACCCACCCAGAACCCTACGCAAAGCTACCTAATTTCTGGCCCCTCAGCTTCTGCTTTTCTTTTCCTGCTTTAGATTTTTTTTTTTTACATTTTAGACACTCCCTCTGCCTGCAACATCTTCTGCACCAAGAGTGAGCTCCTTCGTAAATTAAAAGCCTTCTGCTGAGACCCAGCCCTGCCACCTTTTGCAAAAAAAAAAAAAAATAAACCAAGTTAGCTGACACATTACTGCTGCCCATTGCTCTGCACAGCTCCCTTTAGCAACAGCCCTGGGATTCTGCAGTGCTAGGAAACACTGGCTCACAGGTGCCTGAAGAAGGGAACACCAAAGAGAGGATAAATAACCCCATATCGGACAGGAGAAGACCTGGCATAACTTTAGTTGCCCTCTTTACCCTTCCCTCCTGCTGAGCTTAACCCACCATCTCCAGCCACCCACTCTGCCTGCTTGTACAAGGCACTGTATTATCTACTGCCCCTTAAAACCCAGGCTCAGCAAGGCGTGGGGGAATTCCTCTGCAAGGTTTTCACTGAATTTCTAGAGTTGGAAGGGACCATAGAGATCATCTAGTCCAACTCCCCTGCTGAAGCAGGATTGCCTAGAGCTAGAGCACGTTACTCAGGAGCATCCAGGCGGGTCTTGAAAATCTCCAAAGAAGGGGACTCCACACCCTCCCTGGGCAGCCTGTTCCAGGGCTCCGTCACCCTCACCGTGAAGAAGTTTCTCCTCATATTTGAGTGGAACCTCTTATGTTCCAACTTGTGCCCGTTGCCCCTCGTCCTCTCACTGGGAACCACTGAAAAGAGTCTGGCTCCCTCCTCCTTCAACCCTCCCTTGAGATACTTGTCAGCATTAATAAGGTCTCCCCTCAGCCTTCTCTTCTCCAGACTAAAGAGTCCCAGCTCTCTCAGTCTCTCCTCATAAGGGAGATGCTCCAATCCTTGAATCATCTTTCAAAGCTCCTGGGCCCTGACAACCTCCCCAGAGCAGGACAAAACACTCTCCAGCTGGGTTTTGGACCCTTCTGCCAATAAATTCAGCTGGCTGCTCGCAGCAGCACACTCCTGTGGGTTTAACCGCTATGTCGCCACTGCCCTACCAGTGAGTTTATGGTGGTTTAGAGCCTCCAGGGAGCCAGACCTCTTGATAACAGATTGGCACGATCTGCCACAAGGGTGGCACGCCCTGTTGTCACAAAGCAGTAAAAATAAATTTAAAAAAAAAAAAAAAATCTCCAGTTTTGAATGGGAAGGAAGGCAGGAGACAACTTGAAACTTAGCTGAATTTCTACTTGATAAAAATGAAACCCAGAGGGGGAAAAAAGCCCAAGAGGGAACTTTTTTTTTTTTTCCTGACAGGCTGAGTTACATCAGCTGAAGAGACAGGACAAAACTCAGCAGGAAAAAAGACCATCACAACCAAGCTCCTTAAGGGCAGCAGCCACCATTCAAGCAAAACTGCAACGTTCCACCCATGGCTTTGTGCATCTTTGCCAATAAGGAGACGTTTGGATTCCTCTTCTAGCACGGAGCACGTGAACTCGGCTGCCCAAGCAGAACCCTGGAAGAGGTTGCCCCAGAGAAGCTGTGGCTGCCCCATCCCTGGAGGGGTTCAAGACCAGGCTGGATGGGGCTTGGAGCAACCTGGTCTGGTGGGAGGTGTCCCTGCCCAGGGCAGGGGGGTTGGAACTCCATGATCTTCAAGGTCCCTTCCAACCCAAACCATTCTACAATTCTAACCCAGCTTGCTGACCGGCGTGCAGAGGGATGCAGAGGGATGGATGTAGGCCGACCCATGGCATGGTCCCCTCCAGATCATTGCCCGCTGTGGTGAGTGGGGCAGCTTCTGGAGCCCATGGAGGCTCTCGTGTCACCCAAAGATGAGCGAGCTGGAACAGCCCTTTCCAGTGCAGCTGCATTTCTTGCTGCTGCACAGAGGAGATCCCACGGATGGAGACCTTTCCCTTCCTCAGGGAGGAGGACACCTGTTCCAGCCCTTTTCCTGCAGGGCCACCTACATCCTCGGCAGGCTGTGATGGGAACGGGGCCATCGCTCAGCTGGTTTCTTGCCCCTGGCAGCTCCCCAGAGGAGAAGGGAGAGCACCCATGCCAGCAGTCACGTTTTGCCTTGCGCCACCCAGGGCTTATCTATAAGGAGAAGACGTTCACAGCGGCAAGCTTTCACACAGATGATGATATAAAAAACTGATTCCAGGACCTTCCTCAAGGCTGGTCCATAAGGCACTGGCCAAATTAAAGTCTTTACCTTCCTAGCACACACCTTGGAGGCTGCTGCCCCCTTAACAGCACATCCAGAACCTAAGGAAAGGGGCACGTCCCCTCCGGCACAGACACCAGAGTTTGGGTCCTCCTGATGTCCAGCATCCTTCTCATTCCCTCTTTACCCCTGCACTGAGGCTGGGCTGCAGAGACCACCCGGCTACAGAAGGCTCTCAGAGGACTATTCAACCAGCATCACAGCATCTGGGCCAACTCTTTTTCCGATATGCTTTCCCCTCACAAAACTTCCAGCTAAACCACGGCACAACTGCAAAAAGATTTCAACACAGCTCAGTCTCACGGGGAGGCGAGCGCCAAAAAACACCTTGGAAAAACCATTTAAAACCTTTCAAAATGCAGCCCAAAGATCACAGAAAAGGCAAAACTTTTGATTCTCTCCTTGCGTACACACCCAAATAATATCACTGTTTGCAAGAAAGCTATCCTTGACTCAATGAGATAAGCAGAGAATCAAGTGACCTGTTTTATCACGTCACAGGACCAAAGTCTTTTGAGAACCCGTGTCACTCAACTGCAGTCACATCTCTCCAAGAGTATCAGGCAGAAAGAGGAACATGGCTCTCAAACACAAGCAGAAGTTCGATAATAAGAGGTTGCCAACTTTTTTTTTTTTTGTCATTTGGATATTCTTCTCTCTGGTTGGTGGTTCCTGTATCTTTGTGAGGCTGCACAAAGAGGGATGCAGTTTTCAGATGTGGGTCACTTGTCTTCAAGCCACAGTAATCACGGATCCTCAGGCTGAAAATATGCCTGCCGTCCAAATACATTTTGGCACGGCCAGGAAAAACAAACAAGTTTATTTTTAAAGAAACGAGAGATCCTGAGACGATGGTTTGAGGGTCTGGAGCAGCTCGGTGCATTTCAAGTGGCAGTGTCTAAGGGGGAGGCTAGAGATGCCTTGAACGAAGCTATGCTCTCTGATGGGCTGTCCTCCTTCTGAGGTGAATCACAGCACAATTCCCACCTCTGACCTGCCCCCCAGTTTCACTCCTGGGACATGAAGAGAGCGGTAAAAGTACGTACATCACCCCAAACTCGGGGAGGAACCTTTGGTTCCACCTCCTTTTCTACCACCAGGATGGGAAAAGCAAAGCTTGGGAGCATTCAGCCAAGCTACAACACATTTATGTCATAACGTGCCTACACAGCCTGGCAAATAGCGATACCAAGATCAAAGCCAATCCCTTCCTTCCACAGTTTTAGATCAGAGAGTGTTTATTTCTGTCGCGTGGCACTCAGCTCTCAAGCCATCCCCTCCTCCCTGCTGACCAGCTTCCTCCCTCCAATGAATAATGTTTTCAGGAGCTTTAATAAATTCTGGAGGCGAACCAGAGCACCAGAACCTATTTAGACTCCAGGAGCTCCAGGCAGCCCAGCTATCAACAAGCTACAGAACACATTTTGGGAAAGAGTCAGATGCCAGGATTTCCTCGGTCTCCTTTGCTTTTTGACCCAGCAGATCAATCACGGGGCTCCCTGAGATCCAGCAGATGAAATACCTGCCTCCCTAAAACACATACCAAGGAAAGCAAAAGTCTGGGAAACCTTCTTTAACTAGAGAGATGATGTAAAAAGGTATTTTTCCAGACAGGCCTGTCTCCTAAAATGAGGGCACATAGCAGGGAGAAGAGAAATATGCTTGAAAACTGCCATATTCTAACAAACCCTACAATCTCAACTCAGAGAGGCCGCAAGGTTGGGGATGGCGAAGAGGAACACGGGGAGCAGGTGAGAACACGAGCCAAGGAGAACGAAACCAAGCATTTCTCTGCTGAAAGCCCCCACTTAGAGAGAGGGAATCTACAGGTAGGGTACACTGCAACCTACAATAAGGTATACTTATTAAGGTATACTTATTAATTATTAAGGTGTATATATATACCTATAATATAGGTATAACCTATAATAAGGTATAAGGGTACGCCATAACCAGGAGATGATGCCAAATCTCCACCTGAAGTTTTCAGATTGAAAACTGTCACTGATTTACATCCACGGTACCTCTCCCCCTGTTGTATGTTAATTATGCAGGTGCCTAAGATGAGGGAGCCCTCGCCACGAAGAGCCCAAGGGAACTATATCATTCCTGCTAGAGGCAACTACTGAAGAGAAAGATCTAGGGGTCCTGGTGGACAGTAAAATGACAATGAGTAAACAGTGTGCTCTTGCGGCCAGGAAGGCCAATGGTATCTTGGGTTGTATAGGGAAGAGTGTAGCCAGCAGGTCAAGGGAAGTCATTCTCCCCCTCTAATCTGCACTGGTGAGGCCACAACTGGAATCCTGCGTCCAGTTCTGGGCTCCCCAGTTCAAGAGGGACAGGGAACTACTAGAAAGAGTCCAGCAAAGGGCAACAAAGATGATTCAAGGATTGGAGCATCTCCCTTATGAGGAGAGACTGAGAGAGCTGGGACTCTTTAGTCTGGAGAAGAGAAGGCTGAGGGGAGACCTTATCAACGCCTACAAGTATCTCAAGGGAGGGTTGAAGGAGGAGGGAGCTGGACTCTTTTCAGTGGTTCCCACTGAGAGGACGAGGGGCAACGGGCACAAGTTGGAACATAAGAGGTTCCACTCAAATATGAGGAGAAACTTCTTCACGGTGAGGGTGACAGAGCCCTGGAACAGGCTGCCCAGGGAGGGTGTGGAGTCCCCTTCCTTGGAGATTTTCAAGACCCGCCTGGATGCTCCTGAGTAACATGCTCTGACAAGCTCTAGGCAATCCTGCTTCAGCAGGGGAGTTGGACTAGATGATCTCTATGGTCCCTTCCAACTCTAAAAAAATTCAGTGAAATTCAGTGAAACTCCTGGGTGGGAAGGTGCCTCCCATTTCTCGGGACCCCCTCTCATCACGACACCACAACCCAGCCGCCAGCTCCGCAGCTGCATGTCCTACGTGCTGGAGCAAAAAAAAAAACCAGAGTTTAAAAGAAAGCAGAGTTTCACAGAGGAGCAATTTCAGAGCAGCGGCTCTTCTCCCCACCCCACCCCATCGCCCAGCCTCGTAAAGCCTCCTGAGAAGGTGCCATTACCTGTAGGTGACATACACTGCAGTGCCAGGCTCATCTCTCTCCCAAATCAAAGCCACTCTGTCTGGAGACTTTTCGACGTGCCGATCCAAGCAATTTACTGTAAGAAAGCAGAGGTTTGAAGGAAGCCTGGTCATATCACCTGGAGGTTTTCAAAAGATGGGTTGACATAGTGCTTAGAGACATAGTTTAGTAATTGGGGGTGTGTGTGTGTGTGTGTGTGTGTATGGTTTTCTTTTGGTGGTTTTTTTTTTTACCAGAGTTAGGTTGATGGTTGGACTAGATGATCTTAAAGGTCCCTTCCAACCTAGACAATTCTATGATTCTGTATTCAAGTTGCTCTGTAAGCCCACACACCCATTTATAACATGGGGAGTGACAGGCCCAGAGGAAATGGTCTGAAGTTGTGGCAGGGGAGGTTTAGATGAGATATTAGGAAGAATGACTTTCCTGAGAGGGTGGTCAGGCACTGGAAGAGCCTGCCCAGGGAGGTGGTGGAGTCACCATCCCTGGAGGGATTTAAGAAACGTGTAGATGTGGCACTTCAGGGCATGCTCTAGTGCCCGAGATTGTTGGGTTGTGTCTGTTTGTAGGGGTTTTTTGGGGGGATTTTGGGGTGGTTTTTTGGTTAGGTTTTTTGTGTGTGTGTGTGTGTGGTTGGGCTCAATGATCTCAAAGGTCCCTTCCATCCATGAAGATTCTGTGGTTCTGTGATCCTGTGAGTGACAGCATTTGTAGCACTGGTTAAGCTGTCCTTTGCCATCTCTGTAGGATGCAAATGCTACAAATACTAGGGTTAATTGGTACAGCTGCCCTAGAGGTGGCATCCCCACGAGAGGCCTCAGCTGATTCAGCTCAGCTTGGCTCCACCAGCTAAGCTTAAACCAGCCCAAATCTCTCCCCGGCTCCCAGCAACACAAAGACAAGATGCTCTTTTGATGCTTTTGCTCCCCAGAGCACTTCACTGCATCAGTCTGACAGGCTGCCTTCCCCAGCTCACATTTTTAGCGCTGTGGTGTTTGAATTTTCTAATTAAAGCTCACGTGAAACATCTTTATCCCAGGGTACGGCAGAAGCGCTGAATCTCAGCTAGCTGAAAATATCTAAAACTTTAGGATCGAGGGTAAACTCACAGAGCACAGACGTCTACACATTACCAGACACCGGGGAAAGAGGAACGCGTCTCAAGCTGTGGACTACACCTCCTAAAACTTAAAAGGTATGAAATTACCTTCTGAAGGTGCATCTCTCCCCCCAGTAACCTGAAGTGGAGGAAACCTGGGCAGGCTGTTCCAGTGCCTGACCACCCTCTTAGTAAAGTAATTCTTCCCAATATTTAATCTTAAACCTCCCCTGCTGCAACTTCAGACCATAAACCTCCCTCAACTTCAGACCATTTCCTCTGCTCCTGTCCTTATTCCCTTGGGAGAAGAGGCCAACCCCCACCTCTCTACACCCTCCTTGCAGGGAGTCGTAGAGGGCAATGAGGTCTCCCCTCAGCTTCCTCTTCTCCAAACTAAACATGCCCAGTTCCCTCAGCATCTCCTCCTATGACTTGTTCTCCAGACCCCTCACTAGCTTGGTGGCTCTCCTCTGGACATGCTCCAGCACTTCAGAATCCCACCCTGAAGAATCCACCCAAGAAACCTGCCTGCACGCTCGGCAGGAGCTTGCCTGATGGTTAGAGATTAACCTTGGATAAAGAATTAATTCCACACCCAAACTACACTTACTCCTTTCATTGTAATCTTCCAAAGGCAGTTACTTTATTTCAATAGACAACCATTAAAAACCAGTCAGGCAGACTGCTGTATAACTCAAGAGAGAGCCCTTAAAATAACTGCTGAGTTTCTCATCATATTTCCTGGAAACATTAATTCTGGCAGGAAATGATTTCATTTCTGCAGATGATTTTAAGTGCAAGAAAAGCTGCCTATTGCTGTCACAATTTGTGAGGTTTAAGGCAACGGGAGCCCAGGAGTAAGCTCCAGGTGCTCTGTGATGACTTCTGTGATCACAGCTGATTTACACCACCACCCAGAGGGTGAAACAAGCCCCTAAAGGCGCACAGAGAGAGAAATCCCTCAAAATTTGGCGTATTCCATGACACGAACAACTGGCCACCTCAAAAACATGAAAAAGCGCTCTTCAGCTGTTTGAAGCTTTTAATTTTTTAATGTAAGTTCCTGCAGCAATACTATAAAAATAAATGAGATAAAGAGCCATTTCTTAGGCCATTTTAATGCGATAGGGAAGGACAAAAGGTCTAACAGGGAATGCTTTAAGCAGTTAAACACTGGTTTCCTCCACCGTCCTCCGTCCATAGGTAACTGGATCTGCTGCGGCTTGGTCCGTGACCCTTAGCAACTCCCACCTCCAAGCTCATTGCAGCAACACCCTCAGGTATTGCGCCACACCACAGTAAATCACATTTCTTACTCATCAGCAGCTTTGCTGGCCTTCAGAGGGAATTCCTGCTGCAGGAAGCCCCAGCTGGGCCAAGCCGTAGCTTGAGCTCTTTGCACAGAGAAGAACGGGCAGGTGAACCAGGGCTACGTGCTATTATTTCCTTCCTGATTTCAGGCTTACAAGAGCCTTTTGCTCATTTTACAGAATAGAATTTAGTGACCTTCCCCTCACTATTCTACCTTAATGGTTTCTCCAGACATTTTCTCGCTGCCGCCTCCTCCTCCACGCTTTGAAAGGATTCATTTGCTGCTGCCTCCTCCTCCTCCACGCTTTGAAAGGATTCATTTTGGTCAGACGTTTTCCTGAGAACCCAATGCCCTGGTTGGAAGCACAGTAGTTTGTTGGGTTATTCTCCTTGGCCAGGAGCTATGATGCAGTAAACCCCAAAGCACTGAAGCTCAGAATTTCCCCAAACCCTACTGCCAGGTCTCCCCAAGCAATAAGCAGCAGATGACTCAATGCCGTGGTCCAGATGTGTTGGGAGACGGGCACATGGGATGCTCTGGACCAGGGACCTGAACTGTTGCCGTGTTTCTGTAACCAGTGTTCAAATAAAGAGCTCAGGGGATAAAATCAGAGCCTCCAGGCAGAAAACAAGCCACTCAGAATCACAGAATCCCATGGGGTTGGAAGGGACCTCTGGAGATCATCTAGAACCTCCCTGCCAAAGAAGGTCCACCCAGACCAGGTTGCACAGGAACGTGTCCAGGCAGGTTTTGAATGTCTCCAGAGAAGGAGACTCAGCTGTGGCCGAGTAACATCTTCATCGTGCCTTAAAAGATGAAAACCAGCAATAGCAAAACTGTTTAATCCCCTGCAACCACGTTTCAGAGGTCTATGATTTATTTTTTACCTATGCAAAGAAAACTAAGCGGCATTTAGTGCCTGCTGAAGAACCAGACCCAAGACACGATCTAAACTCAGGCCCAGCAACACCTGGATTTCAGATACCTGACCCCCATGGGATCCAGAAGAAAGCGCTGATCCCGCTCTACAGAGGAAAGAAACAGATCCCCAAAAGTCTCTGTGCTCAGACAAGAACTTCCTTTCAACAGGAATCAATGAAAAAAGAAGTCTGGGTAAAATCCCTCTGATCGCTGGGTGCTGGAAGCAGGGCTGTACACACACCTCCATCAACCTGGGATCCACTGCTGGGAATCATCTCCTGGAGGAGATGCTCCCCTGTGTTCCCTGGAAAACCTGGGGATGGTTTGGACTTTTGTCTCTCCCTTCACATAAGTAGTGAAGTTGGAGGAAAAAACCCAGCTCCCCATTTAAGGCAGAAAAGAGGCTGCGGCTTCCACCGTAAAAGGCTGGGATTCACAACATCCCCCACCTTTGGTTCACCTTCTCGTCATTGCTGTGGAGCCTACCATGGGACCAACCAGCACCCAGCTGTTGGGGTTGAGGGTGGCACAGCTGAGGTCAAGGCATCCCTGCCGGCGTGGTACCAGGGATCATAGAATCAATCAGGTTAGAAAAGACCCTTGGGATCATCGGCGAGGTCAAGGCATCCCTGCCGGCGTGGTGCCAGGGATCATAGAATCATTCAGGTTAGAAAAGACCCTTGGGATCATCGGGTCCAACCATCAGCCCTACTCTACAAAGTTCTCCCCTACACCATATCCCCCAACACCACATCTAAACGGCTCTTAAACTCATTCAGGGATGGGGACTCAACCACCTCCCTGGGCAGCCTGTGCCAGTGTCTGACCACTCTTTCTGTGAAGAATTGTTTCCTAATCTCCAGTCTAAACCTACCCTGTTGCAGCTTGAAGCCATTTCCTCTTGTTCTATCTCTAATTACCTGTGAGAAGAGACCAGCACCAACCTCTCTACAGTGTCCTTTCAAGTAGCTGCAGAGAGTGATGAGGTCTCCCCTCAGCCGCCTCTTCCTCAAACCAAACAGTCCCACAGCTCCTTCAATCGCTCTTCATAAGATTTATTCTCCAGGCCCTTCACCAGCTTCGTTGCCCTCCTCTGCACCTGCTCCAGCACCTCAAGATCTCGCTTGGATTGAGGTGCCCCAAAACTGGACACGATAGTCCAGGTGTGGCCTCACCAGTGCTGAGTACAGGGGACAATCACCTCCCTGCTTCTGCTGGTCACATTGTTTCTAATACAAGCCAGGATGCTATTGGCTTTCTTGGCCACCTGGGCACACTGCCGGCTCATGTTCAGCCAACAGTTGACCAACACCCCCAGGTCACTGCAGGGGGTTGGTGTGACCCAAGGGCAGGACTTGGCACTTGGCCCATTAACGTTGGCCCATCGATCCGATCCATCTGAGTCTCTCTTTTACAGCCTCCCTACCCTCACACAGATCAACACCTTAAATTGGTGTCACCTGCAAACTCACTGATAATACACAATGTCCTTATCAACCCCACTCAGACCTGAAGACCACAGAATCACATGAGGTTGGAAGGGACCTCCGGAGATCATCTAGTCCAAACCCCCTGCCAAAGCAGGTCCACCCAGAGCAGGGTGCACAGGAACGTGTCCAAGGTGGGTTTTGAATGTCTCCAGAGAAGGAGACTCCACCACCTCCCTGGGCAGCCTCTGCCAGGGCTCTGCCACCCTCACACGAAAGAAGTTCCTCCTCATCTTTAGGTGGAACTTCTTCTATTCAAGTTGGTGCCCATTTCCTCTTGTCCTGTCCCTGGGCACCACTGAAAAAAGACCAGCCCCATCCTCCTGACACCCTCCCTTTAAGTATTTATAAGCATTGATCAGATCCCCCCTCAGCCTTCTCTTCTCCAGACTAAAAAGACCCAAGTCCCTCAGCCTCTCCTCATTAGAGAGACACTCCAGGCCCCTCATCATCTCTGTAGCCCTCTGCTGTCCCCTCTCCAGCAGTTCCCTGTCCTTCTGGAACTGGGGAGCCCAGAACTGGTCCCAATGCTCCAGATGGGGCCTCCCCAGGGCAGAGCAGAGGGGCAGGATGACCTCCCTCCACCTGCTGCTCCCACTCCTGTATTTTATCCAGCTGGGGCCGGCTCTCACCCGAAGCCATGGGTGGCCGTCGGGGGAAGCAACGCCAGGGAGGGCGGCTCCGGGAGGGTCATCCCCGGCTTGGGACTCCTCTCCCCGCTCCCCGGCAGATTTCCTCCGAGCCCCCCCAACCCAAATCCTCGGGGATTTTATTACCCCCTCCTCCCCCCCCAAAAAAAGAGGGGCGAAAACGACCCCGGTGGGAAATCTCCCGGCCGTCCCGACGGCAGGATCCGGGCGGCACCGACGGGGCGACCCCCCGGGGGGATGGCTGCCCCCCTCCCGGGGCTTGCGGGGGGGATGCGGGG
>NW_015092359.1:3809485-3813693 GCF_001431845.1 Calidris pugnax
CCGGCGGCCCTCCCGCATGGGACGGGAGGCTGAGGGCCCGCAGCACCCGCGCTCGGGCCGCCGCCAGCGCCATGGGGCTAAACCGCCCGCCGTCGGGGCCCGGCGCCGCCTCCGCCCGCCCGGAGGGAAACGCCGCCTGCGGGGAGGAGCTGCCCCCGGCGGGGCGGCACCGGGAGCGCCCGGGGGGCGGGTGTCCCACGCCCTCGGACTGCCCCCGGGATAGCACCGCGGCCGGGGACACCCCCGGGAGCATCTCACAACGACAGACACCCCACAGGGCACCCCAGAGTTGCCCCTCAGCCAGGGAAACCTCCGGGAGCATACCCACACCCACAGACACCCCACAGGGCACCCTGGGATCGCCCCACAGCCAGGGACACCCCCGGAAGCATCCCATACCCACAGAAACCCCACAGGGCACCCGAGGATCGCCCCACAGCCAGGGACACCCCCGGGAGCATTTCACACCCACAGACACCCCACAGGACACCCCGGGATCGCCCCACAGCCAGGGACACCCCTGGGAGCATCCCACACCCACAAACACCCCACAGGGCACCCCGGGATCGCCCCACAGCCAGGGAAACCTCCGGGAGCATCCCACACCCACAGACACCCCACAGGGCACCCCGGGATTGCCCCACAGCCAGGTAAACCCCCGGGAGCATCCCACACCCACAGACACCCCACAGGGCACCCCAGGGTTGCCCCACAGCCAGGTAAAACCCTGGGAGCATCCCACACCCACAGACACCCCACCGGGCACCCCAGAGTTGCCCCTCAGCCAAGGACACCCCCGAGAGCATCCCACAACCACAGACACCCCACAGGGCACCCCAGAGTTGCCCCTCAGCCAGGGACACCCCCGGGAGCATCCCACAACCACAGACACCCCACAGGGCACCCCGGGATCGCCCCACAGCCAGGGACACCCCCGGAAGCATCCCACACCCACAGACACCCCACAGGGCACCCCAGAGTTGCCCCACAGCCAAGGACACCCCCGAGAGCATCCCACAACCACAGACACCCCACAGGGCACCCCAGAGTTGCCCCTCAGCCAGGGACACCCCCGGGAGCATCCCACAACCACAGACACCCCACAGGGCACCCCGGGATCGCCCCACAGCCAGGGACACCCCTGGAAGCATCCCATACCCACAGACACCCCACAGGGCACCCCGGGATCACCCCACAGCCAGGTAAACCCCTGGGAGCATCCCACACCCACAGACACCCCACCGGGCACCCCAGGATTGCCCCACAGCCAGGAACACCCCTGGGAGCATCCCATACCCACTGACACCCCACAGGGCACCCCAGGGTTGCCCCACAGCCAGGGACACCCCCGGGAGCATCCCATACCCACTGACACCCCACAGGGCAGCCCAGGGTTGCCCCACAGCCAGGGACACCCCCGGGAGCATCCCATACCCACTGACACCCCACAGGGCAGCCCAGGGTTGCCCCACAGCCAGGGACACCCCCGGGAGCATCCCATACCCACTGACACCCCACAGGGCAGCCCAGGGTTGCCCCACAGCCAGGGACACCCCCGGGAGCATCCCATACCCACTGACACCCCACAGGGCAGCCCAGGGTTGCCCCACAGCCAGGGACACCCCCGGGAGCATCCCATACCCACTGACACCCCACAGGGCAGCCCAGGGTTGCCCCACAGCCAGGGACACCCCCGGGAGCATCCCATACCCACTGACACCCCACAGGGCAGCCCAGGGTTGCCCCACAGCCAGGGACACCCCCGGGAGCATCCCATACCCACTGACACCCCACAGGGCAGCCCAGGGTTGCCCCACAGCCAGGGACACCCCCGGGAGCATCCCATACCCACTGACACCCCACAGGGCAGCCCAGGGTTGCCCCACAGCCAGGGACACCCCCGGGAGCATCCCATACCCACTGACACCCCACAGGGCAGCCCAGGGTTGCCCCACAGCCAGGGACACCCCCGGGAGCATCCCATACCCACTGACACCCCACAGGGCAGCCCAGGGTTGCCCCACAGCCAGGGACACCCCCGGGAGCATCCCATACCCACTGACACCCCACAGGGCAGCCCAGGGTTGCCCCACAGCCAGGGACACCCCCGGGAGCATCCCATACCCACTGACACCCCACAGGGCAGCCCAGGGTTGCCCCACAGCCAGGGACACCCCCGGGAGCATCCCATACCCACTGACACCCCACAGGGCAGCCCAGGGTTGCCCCACAGCCAGGGACACCCCCGGGAGCATCCCATACCCACTGACACCCCACAGGGCAGCCCAGGGTTGCCCCACAGCCAGGGACACCCCCGGGAGCATCCCATACCCACTGACACCCCACAGGGCAGCCCAGGGTTGCCCCACAGCCAGGGACACCCCCGGGAGCATCCCATACCCACTGACACCCCACAGGGCAGCCCAGGGTTGCCCCACAGCCAGGGACACCCCCGGGAGCATCCCATACCCACTGACACCCCACAGGGCAGCCCAGGGTTGCCCCACAGCCAGGGACACCCCCGGGAGCATCCCATACCCACTGACACCCCACAGGGCAGCCCAGGGTTGCCCCACAGCCAGGGACACCCCCGGGAGCATCCCATACCCACTGACACCCCACAGGGCAGCCCAGGGTTGCCCCACAGCCAGGGACACCCCCGGGAGCATCCCATACCCACTGACACCCCACAGGGCAGCCCAGGGTTGCCCCACAGCCAGGGACACCCCCGGGAGCATCCCATACCCACTGACACCCCACAGGGCAGCCCAGGGTTGCCCCACAGCCAGGGACACCCCCGGGAGCATCCCATACCCACTGACACCCCACAGGGCACCCCAGGGTTGCCCCACAGCCAGGGAAACCTCCAGGAGCATCCCACACCCACAGACACCCCCTAAGGCACGCCAGGGTTGCCCCACAGCCAGGGACACCCCTGGGATGAGGAGGAACTTCTTTCCTGTGAGGGTGGCAGAGCCCTGGCAGAGGCTGCCCAGGGAGGTGGTGGAGTCTCCTTCTCTGGAGACATTCAAACCCCACCTGAACACGTTCCTGTGCAACCTGCTCTGGGTGGACCTGCTTTGGCAGGGGGGTTGGACTAGATGATCTCCAGAGGTCCTTTCCAACCCTATATCTTTCTGTCATTCTGTGATTACCACAATGTGGAGCTCCCGGCTTTGGTATCACCACACTTCTTCCTCCGTCTTAACCTCCGGACCACATTTAACCCTGACTTTGCAGTG
The DNA here is from genome assembly GCF_001431845.1 of Calidris pugnax. NCBI lineage: Eukaryota > Metazoa > Chordata > Aves > Charadriiformes > Scolopacidae > Calidris > Calidris pugnax. The sequence goes on from NW_015092359.1 coordinate 3,812,728, forward strand.
CAAACCCTCGACAACGAATGTTGTCCCAAGAGCAGCGAGATTTCAGAGCAGGTAACACAGAGCTCCTTTCCCTGGTGAGAAGAAACTAATTCTCTCAGGCGGTTCAGTATGAAAACTCGTATCAGAGCAGCAAGGTCTGGGCATCCCTAAGAAGTGCCCAACTACCTGTGCGCTAACTCAGCTCGCTGCCGGGCTCTGGGCACACAAAAGCACATTTCATGTTCAAGATTTTAAAAAAACTTGAGCTTGAAGCTCTTTATGCCAAAACATAAAGGTGTTTTCTATAAATTTTTCCTGTCCTAGAAACACCACCAGATGCTTTATCGAGGTAAATAGCACAGATTTTACCAGGATTTAGGATTTCTGCCACTTCGGGTGTTTTCGGCTGTGTTTTATAGGTAACGTACAAGAGCAAATAGGCTCTTAACTTCCTTGTAAAGTTGGCATCACCTCAGTGCTGACTCAGGTCGGTATTCCTTGTGTTTTTTGGGTGTGTGAAGTGCTAAAGCTGCCAACAGCAGCACTCTTGCCACCTGGTGCCAGGCGGGGGTACGGGGAGCTCTTCAGCTTTGGCTCAGTTTCCTTCAGGAGAGCTCAAATAGTTTTCTTCCGTCCGAGATTACCTCTAAGCGAACCCCACCTTCACCCAGGATTTCAGAGGAATAAAACAAGCAAAGGGATTGTCAAAAAAAAACCCCAAAAACCCAACAACAGAAAAACAAAACTAAGCATGAATCTAAATGCTACAATTTAAATTCTTTGGCCTCAAAAGCTAGCTGCTCCATTTGCAGACCTTGAAATCTTCTGGGAATGGTGCCCTTCTCTGGCTTCATTCCACTTTTTTTTTTCTTTTTTTCTTTTCTTTTTTTTTTTTTTTCCACCACCAAGTTTTGTTTTTCTCGTGCTTCACCAGCCCACCCCACACCCTCAGGTTTTGACTGTCTTTTTCCTCAACGAAAGCCGTGA
>NW_015092359.1:3813892-3820260 GCF_001431845.1 Calidris pugnax
ACTTGGGTCTTTTTAGTCTGGAGAAGAGAAGGCTGAGGGGGGATCTGATCAATGCTTATAAATACTTCAAGGGAGGGTGTCAAGAGGATGGGGCAGGTCTTTTTTCAGTGGTGCCCAGGGATAGGACAAGAGGAAATGGGCACAAACTTAAACAGAAGAAGTTCCACCTAAAGATGAGGAGGAACTTCTTTCCTGCGAGGGTGGCAGAGCCCTGGCAGAGGCTGCCCAGGGAGGTGGTGGAGTCTCCTTCTCTGGAGACATTCAAACCCCACCTGGACACGTTCCTGTGCAACCTGCTCTGGGTGGACCTGCTTTGGCAGGGGGTTTGGACTAGATGATCTCCAGAGGTCCCTTCCAACCCCATGTTGTTCTGTGATTCTGTGATTTGCTCTGTCCCCATTCAGAAGATCCTCCTGGCTTCATGGAGTACAAGCAGCGATGCTGGCCCTTACCAGCTCTGGAGAAGTCCATTGAATGTCATCTACAATTCCACCTCTCTTATGGCAGCTGCCTAAGGCTTGTGGCTGCCAGGGCAGAAGAAGTCATTCCCTGCCACAGACAAATCTCCTGCCACGGCCTCCTGGCCAAGCCAGGCAACCTCACTGCCCTGCAAGAGATTTTAGCAGCCAACAGGCTCACCTGCTGAATAGCTGCAGCCCTTGGCATATGTTAAGGGTCTTCCCTGATGAAGGGGTTCATGAGACCCCACCTGGAGCACTGTGTCCAGCTCTGGAGTCCTCAGCACAGGAAGGACATGGACCTGTTGGAACAGGTCCAGCAGAGGGCTACAAAGATGATCAGGGGGATGGAGCACCTCTGCTGTGAAGACAGGCTGAGAGAGCTGGGGTTGTTCAGCCTGGAGAAGAGAAGGCTCCGGGGAGACCTTGGAGCAGCCTTCCAAGATCTGAAGGGAGCTCCAGGAGAGCTGGGGAGGGACTCTTTGTCAGGGAGTGCAGTGACAGAACAAGGTTTTAAATTGGAAGAGATTCCTGCCAACATACACAAGGTTTACTCCATGTGGTGTGCAGGCCCTGGAACTGCCAGCGTGAAGCTGACCACAGGCAGAGGTGTTTGCAGGATGGGAACCTTCAACTGGAAGCACTTGGGCACAGGATTTTCGTCCCTGCCAGGTTAAAGATCATCTGACACCCTAGCAAGCCTGGCTGGCTTCTCCACATCCATCTCTGACCAGTTTGAAGCCTGGAGACATCTCTGGAGACAGTTTGATGCTTCAGCCTTCATCTGAAGCTGTCCTGGTTAGAGCTGGGACTCCACCAAGCAGGTTGTTGACATGAGTTGTGTTTCCCAATCGCTCGTCCCGCTATTTTTCCCTTAATGGCCCAAAAAGGAGAGTTAGAAGATGGTGAAATCCATGACCACCACTTGGTTATCACTCTTCTGCTCCTAACCATCCTGTCCAGTGGTATTCCCACACGGCATCCACACAGCTCCAGGAAAATCTTTGCCCCAGGAAAGGCAGGGCTGGGCAAAAACGTCATTATAGAGCCACATGCCCACTGGTCTGTGTTAGAAACCTTCCCAAGTCACAGTTAACCCAGATTCTAATAAAATCTTTTGATCATTTTCAGCTACATTTGGGCCTGCAGATGAGGTTGGCCACGTTCCCAGTTGGCTGTTCCAGTGGGTCCGTGGGCACATTTAGCTCCATCTGCAGAGGAGAAGGCTCGAGGGAGGTTTAGAGCGGGGATGATGTGAAGCTAAAACGCAGTTGTTCGGGCACCACTTCACCTCAGTAGCACAGATCAGCATGGACCTTGGACCTTGGACCTTGGGTCCAAAGCAACGGGATCTCCAGGGGGTTTGAAGGAGCTAATCAGGGATGCTTCTCCTTGGCAGATCTGCTCACACCTAGCCACAACCTGAAATAAAGGTCTCTACACTGTGTGAAAAATAAAGATTCGCTGCAGTTCCACTTATGAATGTGTAATAAACGTAAAGCCCAAGTGACAAGGGAGAAAAACGATGCTGAGAAATATCCAGCTGAACTAAAGTGCTTCTAGACAGATGTAAAGAGACTAAAAACCATCTCTAACATTAAAGCACCATTAACTCCTGAGATGATTGCACGTATTTCCCTTAAATTCAAATTGACTGGAGGCTTCAGCATTAAACTCTCCCATCCCTTCCAGCTTGGTACCGGTGCTCTGGCCTCGGTGTCCATATGTGGCAGAGGCCCACAGTTGCCTGGTGGAAACAGCTGAGGAAGTTAGGAAGCCTCCAGCTCTCACTTGACTTCCACTTCAGCTCGTCATGTGGTATTGCCTTCTCCTTCCAGTTAAGGTCCAAGAGACAGAAGCTGCGACATAAATGTGATTGTGTGAAAATCTGCTTTCCCAGGAGCAGGGGTGGAGGGACCCAGAGAGGCTGTGATCTCTCTATCCCTGGAGATCTTCCAAACCAGCCTGGACAAGTCCCTGTTCTAATTCTGCAAGGGTCTCCCCAGCCAGGGCCCGGCGTTGCAGTACCTGGGCAAGGTGGATGCAGCGGTGGAGCCAGGTTCAACCAAGAGCTCAAGTCACCAGGCAACTTTGCGGTGATGAGGCAGGTGTGAGGTCAAGCCAGGCAAGCTACAGACCAAGGTCAGGTCCAGTGGTGGTAGCCTGGCACAGACATTGTCCAGTGATTCCTGGCAGGCCCATACTGACAAGCTTTGAGCTCAAGCCAGGAAGTCCATCCACAGGTCAGGGTCCATGAGCAGGTACCTCTCTTCCAATCCAAATCTGCTGCTGGATCTGTGCTCGGTGCTCCATCAGCCCTCTGAAAAAGGGGTCTGAAGGACACCAAGACGCATATGAGAGGGCCTTCACAGGGAAAGAGAGCTCCCTCACCTCCTGCTTTTACTTTGCCTGCTTCCCTTGAGCCCTCTCAAACACAGAAGCACAAGCCAGAGCTTGGGGGTACAAGTGATGGGGATACAAGTGATGGGGACTTGACTACTTGACTTGCAGCACAGAAAACTCATGTGGCAACTGTCAATCATCTGCCAGTCATAGACCTAGAGTTCACTATGAGGGTGGTGAGACACTGGAACAGGTTGCCCAGAGAAGATCTGGATGCCCGATCCCTGGAAGTGTTCAAGGCCAGGCTGGATGGGGCTTGGAGCAACCTGGTCTGGTGGGAGGTGTCCCTGATCATGGCAGGGGGGTTGGAGCTTGATGATCTTTAAGGTCGCTTCCAACTCTAACCATTCTACGAGGATGCAACTGCCTGTGAAGGGTTGTGTTGCACCCTGGGAGATGGGGGATGAGCTGCTGCAGGGCTGGAGACTCCCTGGAATCTCTGCAGGATGCTTCCACTGAGCAAGCCCTCCACGCAGGGGCACCTCCAGCCCATGGAGGAACATCACGGGGACCTGGCAGCCCTGTTCTCCCCGGTCTGAGTGGCTGGGGATGACCACGGTTGTGGTGGATCTGCCTTAGCACATTTCCCCCTCATTATCACCCTGATCCCAAGGGATTGCTTTGAGAGAAGGAAGAGTCCTGGCTAGGAGACAAGTCCCACAAGGGACTTGAGGAGCTCCGCAGCCCCATGGAAGCTGGTGTGACATCTCATACATGAGATCAGAGGGGAACCTCCAGCCACATACGGGTGGTGCTGGTCCCAGTCCCCCAGCCACTTACTGGTGGTGCTGGTCCCAGTCCCCGGGCAGTGATACTGGTGGTGCTGGTCCCAGTCCCAGCCACATACTGGTAAAGCTGGTCCCAGTCCCCGGGCAGTGATACTGGTGGTGCTGGTCCCAGTCCCCGGGCAGTGATACTGGTGGTGATGGTCCCAGTCCCCCAGCCACTTACTGGTGGTGCTGGTCCCAGTCCCCGGGCAGTGATACTGGTGGTGATGGTCCCAGTCCCCCAGCCACTTACTGGTGGTGCTGGTCCCAGTCCCCGGGCAGTGATACTGGTAAAGCTGGTCCCAGTCCCCAGGCAGTGATACTGGTGGTGTTGGTCCCAGTCCCTGGGAAGTGATACTGGTGGTGCTGGTCCCAGTCCCCGGGCAGTGATACTGGTGGTGCTGGTCCCAGTCCCCGCCACATACTGGTAAAGCTGGTCCCAGTCCCCGGGCAGTGATACTGGTGGTGCTGGTCCCAGTCCCCCAGCCACTTACTGGTGGTGCTGGTCCCAGTCCCCGGGCAGTGATACTGGTGGTGCTGGTCCCAGTCCCCCAGCCACTTACTGGTGGTGCTGGTCCCAGTCCCCGGGCAGTGATACTGGTGGTGCTGGTCCCAGTCCCCCAGCCACTTACTGGTGGTGCTGGTCCCAGTCCCCGGGCAGTGATACTGGTGGTGATGGTCCCAGTCCCCCAGCCACTTACTGGTGGTGCTGGTCCCAGTCCCCGGGCAGTGATACTGGTGGAGCTGGTCCCAGTCCCAGCCACATACTGGTAAAACTGGTCCCAGTCCGTGGGCAGCAGAGTGCTCAGCCACATACTGGTGGTGCTGGTCCCCGTCTCCTGTCAGTGATACTGGTGGTGATGGTCCCAGTCCCCCAGCCACTTACTGGTGGTGCTGGTCCCAGTCCCCGGGCAGTGATACTGGTGGTGATGGTCCCAGTCCCCCAGCCACTTACTGGTGGTGCTGGTCCCAGTCCCCGGGCAGTGATACTGGTGGTGATGGTCCCAGTCCCCCAGCCACTTACTGGTGGTGCTGGTCCCAGTCCCCGGGCAGTGATACTGGTAAAGCTGGTCCCAGTCCCCAGGCAGTGATACTGGTGGTGCTGGTCCCAGTCCCTGGGCAGTGATACTGGTGGTGCTGGTCCCAGTCCCCCAGCCACATACTGGTAGTGCTGGTCCCAGTCCCAGCCACATACTGGTAAAGCTGGTCCCAGTCCGTGGGCAGCAGAGTGCTCAGCCACATACTGGTGGTGCTGGTCCCCGTCTCCTGTCAGTGATACTGGTGGTGGTGGTCCCAGTCCCCCAGCCACATACTGGTGGTGCTGGTCCCAGTCCCCGGGCAGTGATACTGGTGGTGCTGGTCCCAGTCCCCCAGCCACTTACTGGTGGTGCTGGTCCCAGTCCCCGGGCAGTGATACTGGTGGTGCTGGTCCCAGTCCCTGGGCAGTGATACTAGTGGTGCTGGTCCCAGTCCCCCAGCCACATACTGGTAGTGCTGGTCCCAGTCCCAGCCACATACTGGTAAAGCTGGTCCCAGTCCGTGGGCAGCAGAGTGCTCAGCCACATACTGGTGGTGCTGGTCCCCGTCTCCTGTCAGTGATACTGGTGGTGGTGGTCCCAGTCCCCCGTCCACATACTGGTGGTGCTGGTCCCAGTCCCCGGGCAGTGATACTGGTGGTGCTGGTCCCAGTCCCCCAGCCACTTACTGGTGGTGCTGGTCCCAGTCCCCGGGCAGTGATACTGGTGGTGCTGGTCCCAGTCCCTGGGCAGTGATACTAGTGGTGCTGGTCCCAGTCCCCCAGCCACATACTGGTAGTGCTGGTCCCAGTCCCAGCCACATACTGGTAAAGCTGGTCCCAGTCCGTGGGCAGCAGAGTGCTCAGCCACATACTGGTGGTGCTGGTCCCCGTCTCCTGTCAGTGATACTGGTGGTGGTGGTCCCAGTCCCCAGTGAGTGATACTGGTGGTGGTGGTCCCAGTCCCCAGTGAGTGATACTGGTGGTGATGAACCCAGTCCCCAGTGAGTGATACTGGTGGTGCCAGTGCTGATCCCCGCCCTCCTGGCCCCCGGTGTCGTCGGGGCGGGCCGAGGCTGAGGTGCGAAGGCAGGGCAGCGGCCTTGTGAGGGGGCGGCCGGGCCGGGACCCTGTCATGGAGGGGCTGTGGGTTCCTCCCTGAGGGGGCCAGCATCCTCCCCGCCATCACTAGGCGCCCGTTTAACCCCGTGCTGGCACTCTGGCACGTTTCGTAGGGGCTTTTTTGGGGGGGAGGGAGGCGTTGTGTTATTTTGGGGGTAACGCTTTGGGGCTTGAGGGTCTGAGGCGGGAGGCCTGAAGGGTTTCCCCTGGGTGCCTTCCGTGGGGGTTGGGAGGCCCTACTCCTGTGTGCCTTGTGCCGTGTCTTCTGCAGCTTCTCCAGTGCTGATCCCAGCAGCGCAGAGACGAGCCTTGCCCTAGCCCTGGCCGTGCCCCTGCCCGGTGCCCGGTGCGGCGTCCAGCCCCACGCCGGTTGCCGGTTGCCGGTGGCGGCAGGCAGGGCGGGCCCGGGGCGGTCCCGGGGCTGGGAGGGGAGATGGCGGGTGGGGGTGGGTGGTGGTGGTGCCGCCCCGCGGGGTGATGTCAGGCTGATGCTGTCGGTGCGGCCGCGCGGTGCATTGTGGGCGAATCCCGGCCGCCCGCCGCGGCTCCAAGGGGGGAGGATGCTCCGGGGGCCGGCCCGCCCCACAGCCGCAGCCGCAGCGC
>NW_015092359.1:3821104-3917000 GCF_001431845.1 Calidris pugnax
GCAGGGGAGGGGGCGACGGCAGCGTCGTGCGGGGCGCGGCAGGCGGCCTGAGGGAGGGGGTGGCGGGGGGTGACCCGGGCCCCCGCCGGGCCGTGAGGCGAGAGAACGGCCCCCTCGGATGGCTCCGTCGCCCTCCTGGCCCCCGGTGTCGTCTGGGCGGGCCGAGGCTGAGGTGCGAAGGCAGGGCAGCGGCCTTGTGAGGGGGCGGCCGGGCCGGGACCCTGTCATGGAGGGGCTGTGGGTTCCTCCCTGAGGGGGCCAGCATCCTCCCTGCCATCACTAGGCGCCCGTTTAACCCCGTGCTGGCACTCCGGCACGTTTCGTAGGGGCTTTTTTGGGGGGGGAGGGAGGCGTTTTCGTTGTGTTATTTTGGGGGTAACGCTTTGGGGCTTGAGGGTCTGCGGTGGGAGGCCTGAAGGGTTTCCCCTGGTTGCCTTCCATGGGGGTTGGGAGGCCCTACTCCTGTGTGCCTTGTGCCGTGTCTTCTGCAGCTTCTGAGCTTGACGTCTCCTGCCATCCGTTGTGTCCTTTCCTGCTCGTGGTGCCCAAGTTTGCGTTTTTGTGGACGTTGGCTGTAGTCGTTGTGCTTTCCCTTGCGTACCCGGAGAGGAGGTATCCAGTAGAGCTGGGCCTGACCCACTGAGAACTTTCAGGATGAGCGCCGTGACCTTGAAGTGCATCTTGTGTTTAACGAGGAACCGGTGTGCTAATATGAAGCGCCGGAGGGATGCTGCCACTCCAGCAGTGTTGCCAAACTACTTGCACGCAAAGTTCAAGGCCCTCTGTGTTTTTTTGGGGGCTTGGGGATTTCAATACCTGTTGATATCTTTGTTTCTGAGCAGTCCAAGCCAGCTGTTTATTAAATCTTTCTCCTAAATTTTTGAATTTCCTTAGGCTTGCAAGGAGGAGGTGTAGACAATTTGATTGATAGAAGGAAAGCTTTCCTAATTTTACCATTGCGCAGGAATTTGTTCATATTCCTTGTACTGTCACTGAAAATGCTGTCTTTTAGCAAAAAAAAAAAAAAACCCCCAAAAAAACAACATTTTCAGTGAGTCACAATAGAGATTTTCAGCCTGAGAACTTTCCCTTTGTGTGAGGGAAATTTAACCTCGTGTTGTGTGTGGGGCAGGCTGTGCTAATGCTCCCTCAACACTAACACTTATAGGTGCTGTGCCTATATGGGTGCTATGACTAAAAAGCAGTGCGCATCAGTACTAGCAGTTATTCACCACATTTCAGTGTATCAGCTTCTTCTGAGACTATCTCTCAGTATAAGGAAGGGTAGGAATTATGTGTTAACGTTTTGTTTGTTTTTCCTTTGTGTGGCTGTGATCATCTAGCTGGTAGCCAACACATGTGGGATCAGAAGCTGTTGAGATCTGCTGCTCTTTCTTTTGTCTTTTTATGTCCTTTTGCATGCTTCATGATAATCTCATTCCTTCAGGAATGGGCAAAGTTCCTCTTCTCTGACTAGCAAAGAAAAATTATCATTCCCCTCTAGGACAGTTTTATCGGGGTCAGTCTTGGGGATACCTGCCTAACCTCTTTTTCTTGGAATAGTTAGCAAGAGGGAAGTCAGGTCCCCGTCAATGCTCTTGGTCCTCCAGAAAGGATTGTCCCTGGTGTTAGGAAATCTATTTCACCAGCTCCCAGGTGTGCTGGTAATGAAGTGGTACTTGTGGCCCATGTGGATTTCCTTCCCCTTCCCTCTCCATCCCAACCCCAATGTTTGTAGGTGAAGGCAACAAGCAGCATGGAGCACTCCCCCAAAGGAAGCAGTTGGTGCTTGTTGTTTTCCAAAGCAGGAGTGGTCAGAGAGATCCAGGAAGAGACGAATCCCTCTTTCATCTTTATCTTTAGTGCTGGGTTCCCTTCATGCTGTTCCTTGCCCTCCTTTTCAGAAAGATTGCCATATCACTTTATAGCTTATTAGCTAGCCCACTACTCTCTTGTGGGCTCACCACCTCAATTGTGTCCTGTCAGTTCTCTGCCTTGGTCTTATTTATGTATATATCAATGTGTAGGGTTCAAACAAACTCTGCAGAAATGGCTCCCCATCCTGGGAAGGTCCTAGATCAGATTAATTTGCCAGAGCTCCATAATGACCTTCCAGTAACATTGATTCACTCTGAAAACAGCAGAAGACAGAAAATAGGGCCTTATAGAGGAATATGTCTCTATAAAGTCCTCAAGGGCCTTTGTAAACTCTTCCCTTGTTTTTAAGGTTTGTTGGTATCTACTCCTTTGAACGTTGCAAGGCACAGCCCAACATTTGCTGGAGTGATTGTGGAAGCATTTGCTAAAAGGGTATTTAAGCTCTGCTGGTTTACCAAGTAAAGTACAGAATAGGTATCGCTAGTGCTTCCCTCCCCTTCTTGTATCAAAAATAACCAAAAAATGGGTATTCCTCTGAAACATCCTGCAATTACCCTGCATGTCATTGTGGGACACTGTCCCATTGGAATAAATGTTAAGTTTGCTTTGGGAGAGAGGACTAAGGAAACCCAGCTGGGAGGCCTCCCTCCCTAGGGCAGAGGAAGAAGGGGAAAATATGTTGGACCTTTATTGAAGTGTTCGGTGAAGTGAGGTGAGGAAGATGATGTGATTTTTAAACCGTGCATCTGAACCTGAGTTGAGACTCCCTTGCCTGTCTCACCAGGGACAGACTGGGCAATGGCAGTCCTCTGTGCCATGCAGGACCAACTCTTGGTCTTCTCTACAACAGTGCCCACATATATATATATTTCTGGATATTAGGAAAAATTTTTTCACTGAAAGGGTTCTCAGCCATTGGAATGGGCTGCCCAGGGAGGTGGTTGAGGCCCCATCCCTGGAGGTGTTCAAAAGACGAGTTGATGTAGTGCTGGGAGATATGGTTTGGTGATGGTGATGCCTCTTGTTTGTTGTGTGGGTGTCTATTTTTGTCAGTTAGGTTGACGGTTGGACAAGATGATCTTTGAGGTCCCTTCCAACCTAGAAGATTCTGTGATTAATATAGATACAGCATGTGTGTCACACTGTTGAGACCCACAACACTTGTTCCAGAAAGTGTGGGAAGTAATCCATTGCCATTCAATGTGGCTTGGAACTCAATGTATCAAGTGTTTTATCACAAGAACTTTTCCATGTTTTGGAGACCAGCAGATATATCAACATAGCTTTTTTAATTAGACTTACAATCCCTTTTGGTCTTACCCAATTCCACACTGTTTCCCATCAATTCTTCGCTACTCCAGAGAAACATGGGAGAGGGTCTTTTTTCTTTTTGCAGTTGAGAAGGGAAGATGTTGACAGCGTGATGGACTGTAGATGTTATCAGATGCGATGTGCTTGGAAACCCATTCTTTTTGGTGTCAAGCCGTATCATCTTTAATTTGGGAACAATAGGAAAGGAACAAACTGCAGATGGTGGGCTGACTCCAGCCAAACCGGCGCAACGGGGAGCAGAGAGAATGCTTCTGGGTGCAGATTTCCCCTTCTGGGGAGAAGCAGGGCAGCCTAAGCCTTAAGAAAGAGATTTAGTGTCAGCTGTGACAGATGGAAGTGGATTCCTCGCTGCCCCTGAGACAGTAAATATCAGGAGGATCACCGTCAGCCTGGAGGCTGCCTGTGTAGAAAGCTTTGGTGGCCTACCAATCAGATATGGAAAGATTGCAAAAGGGGGATAAGGAGAAGTTGATGTCTAGTGAAAAGGTTTTGATTATAGGATTATAAACCCAGCTGCTGGGGCCAAAAACCCCATATTGCTCCCGTTCTTTTTCTATCAGTGACCAAGGGGTGATGCTTAAGGGAAGGCTAAGAGGACACAGTTGCCCCAGTTGTACCCTTCTTGGTGTTTCAGTCTGCAGTTTTTCAGTCTTTTTATTTGTTAGCCTGAATAATTTTGTATCTACACCAGGTGTGTGGTTCCACTGGTAAAAGCACTCTGTTGTGAAACCCAGCTGTGCATTTCTCTGTGTTTTCCTCTCCTTTTAACCACTTAGTGGTTTTAGAGAAACTTCAGTTTGATCCTGGGACATCTTAATTTTTTAAGGTCTTTGGTCTGATGCCACACCAGAAGGTTTTGGCTATCCAGAGACATTGTTACGAGTGAGATGGCCCTATCTGTGTGCTTGTTGAGTCTTCCTAAAAGCACCTAGCCTTTCCTAATAGGTCTATAAATCATGACTTCTCCCCTCTGCCTGCCAGTTAGTTTTATTTTTCATTTTCAGTTTTCCGGACATGTCTGGTACACAAGTGAGGCTCTCTGATTTTCCAGATCCTCTGCAGAGCTCTTTAAAGTAAACAACAACCCAAAATACTTGGCATCTTCTCTCTTATCTGTTCAATCTTTCTATTTCTTGTCTGTCTGTCTGTCATCCAGCAGATTGGCTGGCTGGCCTCTGGTCAGGTATGTGTGGGAAATACATAGTTTTTTATCGGTAGAAATTTGCTTAATCTCTTTTAAATCATCAAGAAAAAAAATATTGTGTTTAACTCGAAGAATTCGTGCTGTTTTCTTCTTTTGTTGGCCTCTGGTCAGGTATGTGTGGGAAATACATAGTTTTTTATCGGTAGAAATTTGCTTAATCTCTTTTAAATCATCAAGAAAAAAAATATTGTGTTTAACTCGAAGAATTCGTGCTGTTTTCTTCTTTTTTTTTTTTTGAAAACATCTTCTGTTTTCAAAAGACCTTTTGTTTGTACGATAAGTCAATTAGAGTTAAAATCAAGCGATTTAAAGGACCAAGCAGAAGTTGCATGGGCCAAAGACTTTTTTTTTATTATTGTGTTTTGGTTTTTTTGGTTGGTTGTTTTTTTTTTAGGGGCTATATATCTGTTCTTACTCAACAAAGTTGAGTTACTGGGGGCTATATTTCTGTTCTTACTCAACAAAGTTGAGTTACTGTTGAGTTCTAAAGTTCCTATTTAAAATTTCCCCTGAAGTTCCCCATGGCTGCCTCTTTACTAAAGGCACAACCTTTCTGTTCTCCCATGGCTTATCACTGTTGCTACTTTGTTCTGGTCCAATGGGGTAGTTTTACTACTACAGTTTTTCCACTTGGGCTTGATACAATTTATTATCTCTCTATCTATCTATCTATCTCCTTTGAGTCTACCTTTTTCTTCAGTATCTAGTACTATTCCTCCTCTTGAGCAACCTGGCTTTTTTCTGTGTACCTTGTTCCCTGGAGCGCTGGAGAACGGCACCCTGTTAACAGGTTCCTGGCGTTCATGTTATCTCCAATGGTTTCCCTTGAATCCATACATCCCAGTTTTCCACCTTCCTTCTGAGACCTATTTCATCTGTTTGTTTTTTTTGAGTCCCATTTAAATATCACGTACTCCCCAAACTGCTTGTCGGGAGCGGGGGTGCTTCTTCTGAAATTCTGCTCATTTTTCCCCTACCCTGTGTCAGAAGTTTACGGAACTTGGGTTTTCATCTAGGGTATCATTCCTGACCTTTGTACTGTTGGAAGCCATATGGATCGTGCTTGCCAGCTTCTTCCAGGGGTGATACAGAAATGGCTGTACTGGCTTAGACCACCCGCCTTGTTACCTGTGACCGTGACCAACGCTGGGTGCCCAGCAGGGTGATGGAAGTTGGAGCTGGTGGGCAGTGCCATTTTCCTGGAGTGCTTTCTCAGCACTCAGTTGCTTTCAGTTCAGTGATTTTTTGGTCAAAGATTTTTGTCATCCTATTCAACAAGGGCAAGTGCCAGGTCCTGCACTTGGGCCACAACAACCCCCTGCAGCGCTACAGGCTGGGGGAAGTGTGGCAGGAGCTGCCTGGAGGAAAGAGACCTGGGGGTTCTCATTGACAAGTGACTGAATATGAGCCAGCAGTGTGCCCAGGTGGCCAAGAAAGCCAATGGCATCCTGGCTTGTATCAAAAATAGTGTGACCAGCAGAAGTAGGGAGGTGATTATGCCCCTGTACTCAGCACTGGTGAGGCCACACCTCGAGTATTGTGTCCAGTTCTGGGCACCTCAATCCAAGAGAGATCTCGAGGTGCTGGAGCGGGTGCAGAGGAGGGCAACGAAACTAGTGAAGGGCCTGGAAGACAAATCATACGAAGAGCGGCTGAAGGAGCTGGGGCTGTTCAGTATGAGGAAGAGGAGGCTGAGGGGAGACCTCATCACTCTCTACAACTACTTGAAAGGACACTGTAGGGAGGTTGGGGCTGGTCTCTTCTCACAGGTAATTAACAATAGAACGAGAGGGAATGGCTTCAAGCTCCAACAGGGGAGGTTTAGATTGAACATTAGGAAGGAATTCTTCACAGAGAGAGTGGTCGGGCATTGGAACAGGCTGCCCAGGGAGGTGGTTGAGTCACCATCCCTGGCTGTGTTTAAGGGACGTTTAGATGCGGTACTGAGGGATATGGTGTAGGGGAGGACTTTGTAGAGTAGGGGAGATGGTTGGACTCGATGATCCCAAGGGTCTCTTCCAACCTCAATGATTCTATGATTCAGTTGTCTTCCACCGGCTGGTTGGTTGGCTTTTGGTTTTTGTAGTTTTGTTTTCCTATGAATTTGTCCAGTTCTTTGGACTCGGTGTAACTGCTAACCTCCGTTGTGTCTTGCAGCAGGGCGTTGCACGATTCCTCTGTGCTTTGCATTTCTTTCCAACGTGCCACCTGCTAGAGTTGCCTGCTGCTGCTTCCTCAGCGCGTTGGAAAAAGCGAGGAACAGTCATTTCTTGTTCACCATCCCCCTAGGGAACTTGGTTGTGGAGACGTCAATCATACCGCATCATGGAGAACATACAGCGTTCTTTGTAAGGATCTGCCTCTCAGCACCTGGTGTGCCACCCTTGCACCTGATGGGCAGGTCACCCGTGCTGTCCCTTCACCTCACAGATTGATCTGTGTGCCTGCCAGGTCTCTGAGTTGCCTCTGCAGCCTTCCTTTTCCTCTACCCAATGGGTGGGTATTCCTGGTACAAGAGGATGGGATACCACCCTCCGAGTGAGGAGGTTTCATCAACAGGATCTTTGCGAGTCACCCTAGACCTATTGCCACAAAGTGTTTTCCCTTCCTTGGTGGGGAGGAGCATAGTCTGAAGGTAGGAACGTATCTGAAGTTCTCTTCCCTCTCCCCAAACCCCAATTTGGACAGTTTATTCATCCCCAAGGTGAAAAAGCAGTAGGTTGCTTCTAAGGACCACAAAGTGCATATGCATCTCTTCAGAGGTCGGTAGCTCTACATGCAGGGCTTGAAGGAAACTGGAGCCATCTCACCTTTCTGCTGAGCTGCTTTCCAGCTTCCAGCCTTTTTAGAGGTAGTGGAGAGCAGTCAGTTGTTTCCCTTCTTCTTTTAGCATCTCTTTTTCTTTAATTTTACTTCTAACAGGTAAGGACCAGGAACTTCATAGTCTTCTTGACGTACAGCTTAAATTCTTGACACGTTCTGCTCACTCAAGCAAGGGGAGGGTGCAGCTCTCATACTTTTCCCTTCATATAGGTGTCAGCACGATGCTTCTTTGGATCGGGCACTCCATAAATCGTGTGGTTTGTTTCCCTCGTTTCATGAAGAAGAGAAAGTTGCTTGTTGCCTGCTGAATGGCCTCAAGTTACACCAGGGCAGGTTCAGGCCTGGATATTAGGAAAAATTTTTTCACCGAAAGGGTTCTCAGCCATTGGAATGGGCTGCCCAGGGAGGTGGTTGAGGCACCATCCCTGGAGGTGTTCAAAAGACGGGTTGATGTAGTGCTGGGAGGTATGGTTTAGTGATGGTGTTGCTTTTTGTTTGTTGTGTGGGTGTCTATTTTTGTCAAAGTTAGGTTGACGGTTGGACAAGATGATCTTTAAGGTCCCTTCCAACCTAGAAGATTCTGTGAAGTACCTCAGCCAGAGAACCGAAGTCACCTTTGCTGACACATTGCATTAGAGGACTTGGAGCTTTGTGGTTTAATTACATTTTGAATTATTTAAACAGAATCTAGCTGCATTAGACTCTCGACTCTAAAATTTACTAGTTCAGGGGTTATACAAGTAAGTTATCGAAACTAACTGGTTTCTTTAAAGTTTGCTTTCCTCAAAAACAAAAAAATTGGCCCCAGGTAGAGTTACTCTGCTGCTTTTAAGCAGAAGTGACTGAATCACTGAATTTCACTGAATTTCTAGAATTGGAAGGGACCATAGAGATCATCTAGTCCAACTCCCCTGCTGAAGCAGGATTGCCTAGAGCTTGTCAGAGCATGTTACTCAGGAGCATCCAGGCGGGTTTTGAAAATCTCCAGAGAAGGGGACTCCACACCCTCCCTGGGCAGCCTGTTCCAGGGCTCTGTCACCCTCACCGTGAAGAAGTTTCTCCTCATATTTGAGTGGAACCTCTTATGTTCCAACTTGTGCCCGTTGCCCCTCGTCCTCTCAGTGGGAACCACTGAAAAGAACCTGGCTCCCTCCTCCTTCAACCCTCCCTTGAGATACTTGTAGGCACAGTGAGGTTGACGGTTGGACAAGATGATCTTTAAGGTCCCTTCCAACCTAGAAGATTCTGTGAAGTACCTCAGCCAGAGAACCGAAGTCACCTTTGCTGACACATTGCATTAGAGGACTTGGAGCTTTGTGGTTTAATTACATTTTGAATTATTTAAACAGAATCTAGCTGCATTAGACTCTCGACTCTAAAATTTACTAGTTCAGGGGTTATACAAGTAAGTTATCGAAACTAACTGGTTTCTTTAAAGTTTGCTTTCCTCAAAAACAAAAAAATTGGCCCCAGGTAGAGTTACTCTGCTGCTTTTAAGCAGAAGTGACTGAATCACTGAATTTCACTGAATTTCTAGAATTGGAAGGGACCATAGAGATCATCTAGTCCAACTCCCCTGCTGAAGCAGGATTGCCTAGAGCTTGTCAGAGCATGTTACTCAGGAGCATCCAGGCGGGTTTTGAAAATCTCCAGAGAAGGGGACTCCACACCCTCCCTGGGCAGCCTGTTCCAGGGCTCTGTCACCCTCACCGTGAAGAAGTTTCTCCTCATATTTGAGTGGAACCTCTTATGTTCCAACTTGTGCCCGTTGCCCCTCGTCCTCTCACTGGGAACCACTGAAAAGAGTCTGGCTCCCTCCTCCTTCAACCCTCCCTTGAGATACTTGTAGGCGTTGATAAGGTCTCCCCTCAGCCTTCTCTTCTCCAGACTAAAGAGTCCCAGCTCTCTCAGTCTCTCCTCATAAGGGAGATGCTCCAATCCTTGAATCATCTTTGTAGCCCTTCGCTGGACTCTTTCTAGTAGTTCCCTGTCCCTCTTGAACTGGGGAGCCCAGAACTGGACACAGTACTCCAGTTGTGGCCTCACCAGTGCAGAGCAGAGGGGGAGAATGACTTCCCTTGACCTGCTGGCTACACTCTTCCCTATGTAACCCAAGATACCATTGGCCTTCCTGGCCGCAAGAGCACACTGTTTACTCATTGTCATTTTACTGTCCACCAGGACCCCTAGATCTTTCTCTTCAGTAGTTGCCTCTAGCGGGTCCACCCCTAACCTATACTGGTACCTGTGATCTCATGGAAGGCTGAAGGCTTCTTGCTGTGGAGGTGAATGTGGAGCACAGCTTGGCCCAAGCTGACATGGATCTGAGGTGCTGCTCCTCCATTGTGCTGGCACTTGCCTTTTGCTGACCCTACAATGAACCATTTCAAGGAGCTCTAAGCCAAGGAAATAACCGTATTTATTAGGAAGATGAATGATTTTTCTGCTGGTCCAAGTCACTGAACTGGCCCGTGGTGGAATGCTGCGTGCAGGAGTTAAGAGCTGGCAGGAGAGAGGGGAACTGTTTCTCTTCATGGCAAGTAGGTTTTGAGATAGCCTACAAACAGATGGTGGCTAACCTGAATCCCTTGGATCCAGGGTCTGCCTACCTGTCCTCCTCCAGAAAGCCTACAAACAGATGCTGGCTAACCTGAATCCCTTGGATCCAGGGTCAATCTGGTGTAAGGGTGTTTCCATATTGATTCTCAAATTTAATTCATTAGTGTCTAAGCACCCAAAAATGTGATTTTTGGTTTTGTTGTTGTTAGTAAAATTTACAGTAGCTAAAGCATGCCTTTTTAAAGATGCCAAGCCTTGATCTGAAAAGAGCAAGAGAGCTAGAATCCACCGCCTGCCTTGTTCTAGGTCCTGTCCTCAAGGAAAAATCCCATGAAAAACTAGTTTGCAGTTGTCAGGCTTCATCCTGTAGCAGAAGATGAGCTAGAATGGGAGAGCCCTTCAGTTTCTTAAATTTTCCTCACAGGGAGATACTTCTACACTACATTAACTTACTTTTTAGCGTGCCTTTTGGATAAGATACATGCATTTTAAAGAGTTTAGTTTCAGATGGGAGGCATCTTTCAGTGCTTTTTCAGCTCCAGCTTTTTTTAGTGACCGTTAGGCATGGATGGTGGCCCTTCACTGGACTCCACTTTCTTTCCCCAGTTGTAGCCAAGGATAGAGTTTCCTCCCTTCTTATCTGCTTCTCTCTGTAGCAGTGCTGTGCTGTGTGTGCGTGACCTGTATGACTTATTCATAGATGTCTGAGCATGAGTTTGTTGCATTAAGAAGCATTTTGTGGAAGATGCATTTTTTTTTTTCCTTCTTCCACGTCTAGAAGGAATTGAGGACGCTTGCTTAGCACGCAGAGATGAGGCTTAAGGGGCTTTGTCCATTGAGCTAACAGGAAAATAAAAAAAAACAAGAAAATATAAATGGTGCAGATGCCAAGAGCAGGTAGGCAAGTATTTTCTCACTCTTGACAGGTTGACAGTTGATGTGGGGGAACAGGCAGGAGACATTTGGCTTCTAGGACTCAGGGCTCTCTGGTTGCGTGGGTCTCTGCAGCCTATTTTCAAGTTTAATGGAAACTCAGCAGCTGTTATTTTTAGTGTGGCTGTTGCTTCTTTTGTGAAACAGATTTTCTTTAACCTTGCTACGTGTGTTTCTGATTGTGGTGAAATGATACACTTTTTTTTTTTTTCCCCCCCTCCAAAAATTCTAGGGTGGACTTGAACCAGTAATTGTTCTGTCTGTGGAGTATCATTAGAAGCGGTCGCCGGTAGCCAGCTTACTCTGGCAAGTTGAGCAGAGAATGCACAATCACCCATTTCAGGTTGAGATCAGTTTGAAAAATTGTTATGAGCTTTGGCCAGCTCAGGTACGAAAATTCAGTTTTCCATTACTTTACTACAGCCATGAATAGAATTGAAATTATTTTAGCACTCAAATATGACATAAGGTTTATGATGCCTTTTATAGAAACAAATTCTGACCATCTGTGGTCTGTAATAGGAAATTCTCAGGGTCCAGTTACCTGGCATAGCACTGGCAAATTAAGGATCAGAGTACAAATATGGTTTATTACAATGAATCTACCCTGAAGAACACATTTTGAAGAGTTGGGGCTTTTTTCTTCCCTGAGAAGAACATTCAAGGGATTTTTCTGTCAAGCACAACGGGCTGGTGTCAGATCTGACAGCAGAAGGAGAAGACACGTGCCTAAGTCATGGAACTGCTTAACACAACAGATAGGAAGACTTATGGCTGGGGAATGATTATTTGCATGTTCTGGGAGAATACAAGCAGATTCTGGGAGTTGTGGACGAGATGGCATCATTGACATGCGTGGAAGTGGCTTATATAGATGCCACCCAGACTAGCTTGTAAAACTCTTTCACGATCTTAGTAACACCATTTCTCCTTGGAAAGTGACACAGCAGCACAGAAAGAAATTAAACAAACCACCTTTGCATATACAAGAGTTTTTCATCTCACTTTCTAACATGTTGGGGCAAAGAGTGTGACAGGTGCAGGGCACAGCCCTTACCTGCCTTGATATTATCATTTGCTTTGTTAATACTGTCTTTGGATATTAACTACGAAGGAAACGAATTCCTCTAGTACTGCAAATCCTCCAAATAGCGATGAAATTTGAGCTTCCAATCTTAAAACCGAGTTTTACACCTCTGGGGACTTTTGGTTGAGAATGCAGTGGGATTTCCCCAAGGGTAGAAGAAAAAGTGGGTCAGCCGTGAGGACATCACCTTGGGGCAAGTCACCAGCTGTCTGAAAACTAAAATATGGTGAGGCTGCAGATCAGAGGCTGAAACTGTAGATTTGCAAGGAAGGCTGAACATGCTCCCCTGAGCGTGCTCCAAGCAGGGGGGCTGAGTTCCTTACAAAAATGGGAAAAGTGGTTACAGAAGGGCTGTGGAGAGATGATTTAAGTGACTAACAGAGTTGGCATGATAAAACGTTTTTTTGTCAATGCCGGGAAATCTCTTCTGTGTAATTGCAAACAGAATCTCTGCTGTGATCAGCAGCGGGCTTGAAAACTGCAACATTTTTGTCCTGCTTAGTCTCATTTAGTCTGATATGACGTCTCAGGGCAGCATGTGGCAGTTATTCCACTTAGGCTAATTTTTATTAAATTTCAGAAAGCGCTTGGCAACGTGAAGTCCGTATAGCAAATCTATAAATAGATGATTTTTTTCCTGCAAAATAGCCTGTCTTCCAGAATTTGAATGAAAAAACCAAATCTCTGATCAGGAACTTATTGTTGTGTTCCTAACCTCTGAATAGTTTTTGTGACAAGTTTGTTTAATCCTTGATAATTATGGTGACTGCATCTGTCATAATATTGTTTGGATAGGTAAGATGAGCACTGTTTGCCCTGGGATGGAAGTTTAAAGTGATTGATCTCAGGCTGTGGGCCTTTTAATAACCTAATATAATAGATTATTATATAAGACCATTGAGCAAGGGATGGTATCAGTTTTCTATACGGCTGAGTCAATTTTTCAAGGTAAAATACTGTTCTATGAGGATAAGGGCTCGAGGAAGGTACTGTTGACCCCAGCTTTGACAAGCCACTTGGAGTGGTGACATTTGAAGGAGGATGAGTGACAGGCTCCCAACAAAAGCACTCTGCAGGGAGAAAGGAGAGGACTTGCCTAAGGATCAATTAAACAAACTGGTCCCAGAATCATATGATGAAAACATACCTCGGTGTGGTGCTTCTGGTGGTGTCAGGTGTAGATTAAGCCTGATACCATAAGTATAACTTCTACTAGTTCTTGCTTATATTCATATATATGCTACAAGCTTTGCAAGTAGTGATCTATATTTACTTTGCAGGTAGATACACTTAAATGCTATTTTTTAAGCAGACCATAATGTTTGCCTGTTAAGTTAGTAGAGGTTAAGCTGGTTATGATATTAGGGGGATTTCCTGGCATTGGATTAAATTTTCTGCTTGGATCAAAAATTGGAGCAGCTCTGTCAAGGAGATTGGTAGAAGGTAATAGACTTCCCTCTCAAACTCTATCTGGTGTGCCTTCCTAATGATTTGTTGTCATAATTAACTGTGCCTGTTCTCCCTGTAGATAGGTGGGTTTGGCCCAGAAATCTCTGGTGTGTCTGACTGCTCTGTGGTGGACATGAGTGCGGTCTCTGGCGGCATGAAATTCTGTGTTTGGGGGTTTTTTTTTTTGTTTGGTTTCCTTAGGTCCTAGGGTGGGAGTTGTGTGTGTCACTGTGTGGGCAATACTCCATTCATTTGGCTGTGCCACCGGGTAGCTGTAATAATGCTGTCAAGGTGCATCTGTTATATTTAATATATTTCTGTACGTCCTGTTCAGCGCAGCTTCGTGTTAGCAGAGAATCTGGATCTGTCTGTCTTGATTGCAGCTTTTTTTTTTTTTTTTTGGGGGGGGGAAGTATTTTTTTGTTTGTTTGTTTGTTTACTTTGGCTTTTTGGGGTTTGTTTTTCCCAGTCGTGGCTACAATCACTCCTTAATGGTCATAAAGCCATCAAAGGTGAAGAACAGTCCCGGTATCTTGCAACCTCACCTTTAGATGTTTTGTTTTTTGCAGAAATGAAATGCTGTGAATAGCAAAATCCAGAATTTCTAAGGCTGATGCCCTTGCATGCCTATGAGAAGAATATGTCACAGAGGAGACTTTAAGCCGCAGCTGCTAGGAGTTGAGCCTGCCCTCTAAGCAGGGTTTGCTACAGCAGAGGCAGGCAATGAAGGAAGATATGTGTCTTCAAGGAACAATTCAGAACCTTTCCAGCTCCTGCTGTCAGACCTCCCCTAACAGCGTATGACTTGTTTTTAATTGCTGTTTCAAGTTCAGCAGGAGGTATGGTGTATTCCAGGGCTGAGGGGCTGTTAGTCCAGTGCACTGTATTTTTATATATATATATTTTTTTTTTAATCACTGTGTTTCCTGTACTGTCACGTGCATTTCTACCCTAATAACAGAACGCTAGTGCATGGTACAACTTATTTCTATAAAGATTTAAGGGGGTTTTTGTTTGTCTCAATGTGAGGGATTTGATTTTTATAATTGGGATTGTGTGTTGGAAGCAGATGATGTTTGTAAAACAGTGAAGGAAACCAAGTGCATGCAGGTGGTGCTGCCATTAACTGAACCCTAGTTCTGCTGCTCAGTTCACTTGGAAACTCTCCACTGGTTTTCTTTCTTATGTCTAAGCACTCTCAATCCTACTTGTTATATTCTCCTCTTATTCCCCACCCCATCTGTTTCACTTTGCCTTAATGCCAGTAAAGTTCATGTTGGGATGGGCTAAGTTACGCTTAAATTCTATTTACGACTGCTTTTTGTTTGTTCCTCCCATGCAAGTATTGGACGGGGAGATTGATCTATTTCTAGACTGCAGTTTATGGGGGTTACTTTTTGTTTTTCGTAGATGTCCAGCTTTGTCTCACCTAAAAAGCTACAGTTGGCATCAGCTTTCTGAAACGCCAGTGGGATCTGCTCTTAAGGTGGATCTCATGTTCACAGTTGGGATTTTGGTGGAGTAAAGAGGGTTATGGGCTACAGCAGTCTAAATAAACTTCACTTGTTCTGATTGTTCTAATTTGTAGGCTTCCAGAGGTGAGGATGTGTCCTGGAATAAAGTGGGATATTGCAATTCCTCCACAGTGAGATTAAGGCACTAAGATTATCCAGGACCTTTAGTAAGATGGTGAGAGACAGACCTCCATAGCTTTGTTCTGTTGTTTAATAACCAACTTATGTCTGATGGGTTTTTAACTTGATGTTTGTTTGAGTTTGGCTGTATTTTGAGCGCTGCTGCCACAATATCTTGAGACACAGGAAAGCCAACATAGGAAAGATCTCATATATATGTTAGGAATTCCCACAGGGAATGCTCCATATTTAAGTTTAATTTTAAGAGTGCTATGATTCTGTAAAAACAGATAACATTTTTTGCACTACAGTTGTTTAAAATGTTGCTTGAATGAAAGAGAACATTGTAAGATAGGTAATTGGGTAGGTCTATAAGAGACTTTTTGATTGGATTTTTTTTTTTTCTTTAATTTTTGGTCTTTGACCTCCTTGAAGAGATTAAGGAGGCATATATATTATATATACACTAATTCCTCTGATAGAAACTCAACTCTGGCCATACTGAGTCATATCAAAGGTCATCTGGGCTAGTATCCCATCCTGAGTTGGCCAAGAGTAGATATCTAGGGTAGAGAATAAAAGCAGGAAACCATATAAAATGACTCTGCAGAATGCTCTGCCACCTTCAGCGATTTGTGAATTGAAGGCTTCCTAAGCTAAACATGAAATATTTGTATGTTACTGTTTAATGGATTTATTTTTTTTTTTTATAATTTTTAGTGAGTTTGTCAAGTCACTTTTTGAATCTATGTAAGCTTTAGCATCTGCAGCGACGATTTCTTCAGCTTAACAACTTGTATGAAGCTACTTTTGCTTGGTCTGGTTTGCCTCCTGATGAACGCACGTGTGAACAAGGCAGATGCATTTGATGTAAGACTCTGCCACACTAATTGCAACATCAGGCCTTGCACTGACATCCTCGTAGACTTTCCTCTTAATTTTGTTAAATTGTTGCCTATCCCAGTCATGCTTCTCTGCCGGGTCTTGATTTTTCATGTCGGCTGAATAATTGCTGCTATAGTGCATCAGATTTTTGTAAGCTGCCTTAAAAATAAGGAGACCGTTTACCCAACTGTCTTGATGCCAAATGGAAGGAATGGCTGGCAGAGCAGTGTGTCAGAATACATAGTGGGGCTTATTAGCCTTTTTTTTTTTTTATTTCACGTTTTTTAAGCATGGTTTTTTTAATTTCTTTTTTTTTTTTTTTAAAGGCCAAGACTAAATTTATAAAACTATAAAGATTCTCCAGCATGGGCTGATTTCACACTTCTTCATGCTGAGGTTAGCCAAGAGATGAGACTGGGTCCTGTTATCACTATTCCTTTCTCACAGCTGCTTTCGTTTCTGCTTCACTTGCTATTTCTAGGAAGCCACTTTTTTACAGTATCTTATGGTTGCTCAGCTCTCTTGCCTGTCTTCGTGGGAGAGGGGTACAATCATTCCTCGACATCCTCTACACTTTCTCCAGAAAAAGACAATCTGAAAGTTCTCATCTTCTCAGCTACTCTCTTCAAAATTACATATCTTTAGATTCTCTGGTACATTTGAAAGCTGAATGTAATGAGGATATGTCGAAGTTTGTAAGCTTGGTCACCCTTTGAATTGGGTACAGCTTTCCTGGAATTCAAGAGAGAGATAATCTTGTCTCTCCTCCAGTTCCCATTAATACCACTTAATGTTTCATGATGCTCTCTGCTGTGTGTTGGGAAGCCATGGTAGTGCTTACCTCTCCCCAATTAACCATCATTCCCCACCTCCCTTTTGGAGCTACTATCGCTTCAAGCTCTAGCAGGGGGGGGGGGCTGGTTGCAAGCTTTGATGCTACTTAAACAATATTTCCACTATATTTTATTGATTTAGAAAGAATTGCAATAACATGGAAGTTAAAAGCGTCATTTAAATAACGTGCTTAAGTTTTCTGCACAAGGTTACTTCATCCCTTCTTCTGCCCTTTCTTCATGATTCTTCTGGAGATCTAGGTTAACGTGTGTTACGTCTTGCCACGGGTGTAGGCAATGTTTCAGTCTCAGTCTGGTAAACCCTTGGTCCATAGGCCTGACTGTGTTTCTGCAGTATCAGTACTGCCTCAGGAACAAATTTTCAGTATGTTAGCACTGCTTTGTGCTGCCACTGTGATCCAAAACAGCTTGAAATTTGTCTCAGCCTGTAATTAAATTGGCTTTTTGGTTTGGCTGCATCGCTCTGGCTATACCAGAGCATATCCCTGAATTTAGCTCTGTAATTCTCTATTGCCAAATGGCTGCTCTTCGTGGTAGTGGCCATGAGGATTCTGTTCTGTTTCAAAGCCAGTGAAGATTGATGTGACTTCTTTAAATAATAAACGTGTTACCGTTGTGCACGTGTATGATAACGTGGATAAAGGAAAGTGGAATTGTGCACCAGGGAAAGCCATTCTACCTTGCCCAGCTTTGAGTGCTCATAGACTTCTGTGCGCTCTCTCTCCTCTAAAATTATTCCTTGGGATTATTTTCCACCCCTGGTCACTTGACTGAAATCTTATTATGCGCTTGCATTGCTAACACGTATACATCATCTACCATGCTTTCTAGGTGGTTTTGCTTCAAAGTGAAAAATAGTGGATGGCTGACTTTTTCTGGAAAACTCCTCAACTTCTTTCTACCTGTCTTTATTACTGCTACCACCTCACGTCCTGGATCTCTAGCTGCCCTTGCATCCCCTGCCATCTCGAGCCTGCTTTGTGCTGTTCTTGTCTTCATGAAGTGATGCCAACAGACCTTCAAGAGTAGGGAGGGGATACCTCATTCTGTACCTGTGTGTTAATGTTGGGGGGGGGTATTTTTTTTTTTTTTATAATGTTAAGTGTTTGGGACACGCTAAATTACTTTTCTTTAAATAACAGAAGAAAAGCCAGCCTTAGAAGAGATTTTTGTGAGGATTCTCTCTCCTGGTGTGCAGGGAGGCTGGGTGCCCAGCATCTGCAGAGCTCGCTGATAGCTTAGGGATGGTCAGTTCAGATGTTTTGGTGAGCATAAAGAGCCTGGAAATGGCATTAAGCTTGCTCGTTAGGAAGAAGAAGCATAAATATGGTGCTGCCAAACACAGAATGGAGTTTCTCATTGGAGAGCTTTCCAGTTTCTTACTTCAATACCTGACGATGGAAGGGGCTGCAGCCCCATATGGGTGCAGGACTCTTCTGCGAGAATTCGAAGCATTTTGCAGCACCCTTTCTTCTGAATTTCTTTAATATTAAGTTTCTTGTTATTTCTCTTCTGTCGTTTTGATTGTACTTTAGCAGATGTTGGATTGTATGAACATTTCTCGGTGGCCCTCTCACTGTATTGGTCTGCTGCTCCTTTTTTCCATGTAGTTATCTTCTATATGGGGAATGAAATCTTCTTCTGTGAAGATCTTTTGAGAGGATCTCTTTGAGATCTTTTGTTCGTGTTTTGTTTGATCATCCTCTATGTCTTACTACTTTTGACATACTTCTATCTCCTGCTTCCTTTCTTCCTTTCCTACGTGCTGGTCACTTCCTATCCTTCCTTCTCGGTCCTTTTATTGCCAGGGAATGAGCTCTTTTCTCTACTTGAACTCATAATTCACTGGTGACTTTTTTTTTTTCCTTTTTTTTGGGGCCTGAAGAAGTGTGATGGTTGAATGACCAGCTCTGAGTCTTTTTTCCTAATTTGGTATTTATGTTGTAATCTCATTTAAGTCCGACACTGAGTCTTTTTTCCTAATTTGGTATTTATGTTGTAATCTCATTTAAGTCTCCACTCAGAGTGCTACAGTAACACTCGTTTTTAGGAAGGAAAATACTACATATTATGGGGAAAGGATGATAGAACTGCTGAGAAAGCTTAATAAAAGATCTGGCCTACTTCTACAGCCAGAAAAATATCTTACAGGGAGAGACAAAATGGAATAGGAAGATCTTTTATTAGTCCTGTTTCAATTCATTTTCTTCCAGGAAAGTGGAGTTAATGTGTATCTGAAAGTCACTTTTGTAGAAGAATTATAACCAAAAAACTTCCAAATGAAATGATTTTCAGCGTAGGCTATCTGGAGCTCCCTATAAAAGCAGGAAAAAGGGGCATGAGGTAGAATGCAAACACCATAGGAACAAGATATCTCTCCGTATTTTAATTTGCTCATTTTTAGCACTGTGTGTGTGCTGTGAGGAGGACTAATTTATACATGGCTGAAACCCTTTCTAACCGTCCCCATCTTCTTTGCTTGGCTGTTCAGTGACGGTGTCTGTAACCCTGGCTCTGTAAAGGCCCTTCTACCTTATTGAGATGCTTTTAGGCTTATTGAATGCAATACCTGGCAAACCTTTCTGATTTGTGTTGGATGTTGTCCAATGAAAACCATAAAAAAAAAAAAACCCTGCCTATGTAGCAGCTGCTCTGTTAAAGCAAGACCTTTTTGCCTGGTAACAATAACAGCTCTTGCAGCGTTTGGCGTTGGATTCTCTTTGCCTTGTTGGCTGTCGGGCCCCAGAGCGTTGGACTTCCTGCATGGTGTAGCCAGTAATGGTCACCTTTTGAGTTTGTGCTGCTGACTTGAAGCATGGTTGTTGTCTGCTGAGTTTATGCATGGAGTGAGCTCAGGTGTTTGCAAGGTGAGTTTGCCTTCTTTCCTAAGATGCCGGTTCTGATTTGGTCATAAGCCAAACCTGTGGAAATGTACCATGCGCTTCTGCCGTGACCTGTACTAATTTTGTCATTCCTTCCCCCCTGTCCCTTTTTTTTTTTTTTTCCCCCAGATAAATGGCTCATTTAAATTGGGAGCTACTAAAATACTCTCTGGCTGGCAAATGCAGTGCCTAGCAGCAGTCATCAAGGACGAACCAAACATGAGTGGAGGAGGGGAACAGGTCGACATTCTTCCGGCCAATTATGTGGTCAAAGATCGCTGGAAAGTGGTGAGTACCTCCAACTTTATGCTTCCCTTGGTGGCCCAAACAGATCTCTGTCTCCTGTAGTAGTATAGAAACTTGTCTATTTAATCCTGGGCTCTGGCAAGCAACGGTGGAGTGGTATGGTTTGGCATGTTGGTAAGATACTGCTAAGATGGTTAATATTGCTCTAGTGTTTTTTTCGAACGTTTGATATTTTTAGAAGACTAAACCCGCCAAGGATTTTTAGGTAGGATTGAGCTGTTGCAGCAGGCTGAGTCATCTTTTACTAAGAAACTTAGATTTCAAGTTACTGTGGTAAAGAATACTACAGATGTGCCTATAAAGAAATTGCATTACAATAAAATAATTTAAAAGCAAATGTTACAGGTTGGAATGTCAGCTATTTCAAAAGTCAGAAATTCCATAAGTAGCTTGTTGGTACAACTTCTGTGTAAATGTATTAGGGTACTTTTTAAAATTATATCATCACATGTCTAAAGTTTTAGTTCTTCATGGGACAGCTGTCCCATCTGTTGAGCAAGCTGGATGAGGTACACTGAGTTAATAACCATTTCACCTTTTATGTATTCATTGTATGGCTGCAGATCTCACTAGCCATTTAAATTCATGGCACGAGTTTGCCATTTAAATTCAGCTCTTTATGTTTGTTATTGCTGTGCTGTGTCAGATAGATAGATAGATATAATTCATGCTTTTACCAGATGATCAAGAGAGAACTATTAGCTTGCTTTTACAGATAGGCTTTCAAATTTAGTTAGATCTTGATTTTTTTAATTATTTTTTTGCAGAGTGCTTAATATTTATGACCAAAGCACAACTCCTCTAGACATCACGGGTGTCTAGGCACGCTCATCACTTCTATAGATTGGACCTGTCTGTCCTGCCTTAGGCAGTCAGCAGATGAACACGTGCTTAGTGATGACTTGTGAGCAGACTTCAGCAGCTTGATCAGAATCATGCAAGAATGCTGTGGTAGAGACATGGGGAGAATCTAATCCTCTAGACATGTGTTTCACTGCCACCAGATTTGTTCAGAGGATGCAGTTCCTCTTATGTATAAGACTTTCTCTTTAGTTGTCAAGTGGTGGGGGAATGGTGGGGGAAGTTGTATTATCACCTCAGTTAAAGAAATTAGAATATAACACCTGAAAGGATCATCTACCTTTATACTTGCTGAAATTCTGTATGTGTTTTCTGAGAGTTTTTGTTTTCTGGCTTTAAAAGCTTTTTTTTCAAAGGGCTGGAAAAAAAATTAAATCCCATGTGTGCCATTGTGTCCATTTTTAATTTGTGTTACCAGCAGCGTCTGAATCACTAAACTCACAGCAGAAGCCTCGTTCTTTTGGATGACAGGTGATTTGTAGTAGTAGCACTAAGTCATTTGTCTGTGCTAACCGTGCTAACCAGCTGTGGTAGAACTGTCCTGTGACTTTTGCTGTGGGCTGTGAAGAGCAGAGGACTAAAGAGACCCAGGATTACGAACTTGCTTCAGTTCCAGCCTGTGGATAGGTTATTTTTGACAGCCCACTTCAGTCAACATATTGTCACGGAATCATGGAATTGTCAGAGTTGGAAGGGACCTTCTAGGGATCATCTAATCCAACTCCCCTGCCAAAGCAGGGTTGCCCAGAGCACATCACTCAGGAGCATCCAGGTGGGGCTTGAAGATCTCCAGAGAAGGGGACTCCACACCCTCCCTGGGCAGCCTCTGCCAGGGCTCTGCCACCCTCACCCCAAAGAAGTTCTTCCTCAGATTGGAGTGGAACTTCCCATGGTCCAGCTTGTGCCCGTTGCCCCTCGTCCTGTCACTGGGAACCACTGAAAAGAGTCCGGCTCCATCCTCCTTCAACCCACCCTTTAGATACTTGGAAGCATTAAGAAGGTCTCCCCTCAGCCTTCTCTTCTCCAGGCTAAAGAGCCCCAGCTCTCTCAGCCTTTCCTCATCAGGGAGATGCTCCAATCCCTGAATCATCTCTGTTGCCCTTCGCTGGACTCTCTCCAGCAGTTCCCTGTCTCTCTTGAACTGGGGAGCCCAGAACTGGACGCAGGATTCCAGTTGTGGCCTCCCCAGTGCAGAGCAGAGGGGGAGAATGACCTCCCTCCACCTCCTGGCAGCCCAGGATCCCATTGGCCCTCTTGGCCACAAGGGCCCATTGCTGGCTCATGGAGAGTTTGCTATCCACCAGGACCCCCAGATCCTTCTCCTCAGAAGTGCTTTCCAGCAGGTCCATCCCTAACCTGTATTGGTGTCTGGAGTATCCTTCCATTAGACTTGCCTTGTGCCTGTAGCCCTTTGTTGCCCCCACTTTGCTCTGTTCTTGTTACTCCCCCATTGCCTGCCACTCCATCCTAGCTCTTTCCTTTTTCCACAGCCTTCACTTTTCTGTCTGGTCTATCCCTGAACAACCTATTTATATTTAAAGTAAGTCAAACTGCTCTTCATTTCTTCATGCTTCCTGAGAGCAGATGGAGAATCTTGATTTTCAAAGCGATTAGGTACCAAAATGGAGACAGCCCCTATCCCCCCTCCCAAAGCTTTCTGGCACAGCTGAAGGAAAGTCTTGCTGTGCTCTTGCAGCTCTCTGGGCTGGAGCACGCATACTTGGTTTGGCAGGATGATATATGTCCTGGTTAACTGACGTAGAGGACTTGAAACATGCTCTGTGCTGATGGGCTGCTCAGAAAATACCGCTTGCAGCTTTTATCTGACCCTCCCTGCACAAATGGAAATCTCCTCAGAGCCTACAATTTTTGGTCAGGTTGGTGTGTGTTCATTGCGAAGCTGAATTGAGATGCTCTCCTGATGCTAAGCCATTGCTTCAGGTGCACGTTGCTCATTTTTCTTCATTCTCCTTTACCCTCCTTGGCTTCGGCTTGTACCATTCCTACTGTTCATCAAACTTTGAGTTTCTCCTTCATAGACAGGAGTGCTAAAACTTCTGTAAATTATGGGAGTATTTTTTTTCTACACAGCCTAAACAAAGTCACTTTGTTCTTGGAAACAGCAGAACTCTTAAAAGCACCAAAACCTCCAAATAAAGCCTAAAATATGCTCAGTCGTGCTCATAGGGGAACATTTCAAACTAATTTTAAACTTGGTAAAGGCTCAGTGACTTCATCGTTGCATGAGTCTGTGACTGGGGACTACTAGAAGCTTTACCCACTAACTCTACCTTAGAAAATACAGAAATGTGCACCTATATCGTTAACAACAGCTACCTCCCAACTAGAGAAATAGCCTTTTATGTTTTATAATGTTGGCTCACAGTAGTCTTCAATACTGCAGTGAGGTCATTACCCCACTTGAAAGCCCTGAGGAATTCCATGACTCGCTAAAGGGCGTAAATAGCAATGAGAAACTCTAATTCCCAGCTCTGAGCAGAGCTGGGAATTTGGCCTTGTGTGACCTGAGTTGCCTCTTGTGAGCCTTCATTTACAGTCATTTCTGCCCAAAAGTGCATACCCTTCAGGCAAACCTTCTGTGCTTCTGTCCCCTTGCTGTGCTTGGTGTTGGTGTGGGGACCAGTCAGAACTGTGAGCTGTATGGGGCTCAAAGTAATCTGGACAAAAATATCAAAATAGGTCTTGTTGGCCAAAGGAAATGGACAGGGTAGGATCTAGTGACAAGATGAAAAAGGCAGATGTGCCTTAAAGAGAGCGTACAGCTCTAACGACAGCGGTAGCATTTTTTTCTTCATCCCAGACCTTTCTGAATCTGACCCCTACGTAGCATCCAAGCCGGAGAGTCCAAGCTTTGCTGTTGAGTGATGGATGCTGCACAAGCAGGTGTGTGGCATATTTATGGGGGTTCAGCTGCCAGAAGGTTGTTTGTTTTTTTTTTTTTTGTGTAATTTGTCCTCCCATTGTGACTAGCCGGAGAGTCCAAGCTTCGCTGTTGAGTGATGGATGCTGCACAAGCAGGTGTGTGGCATATTTATGGGGGTTCAGCTGCCAGAAGGTTGTTTGTTTTTTTTTTTTTTGTGTAATTTGTCCTCCCATTGTGACTGTCTCTGGCTGGGCATCTGCTTGAACCTTGTAGTTCTTAGCGCTGGCATACTTCCAGCGTTGAGCCAATTTCTAATTTTAAACCAGTGTAATGTATTCCTTGAATTCCTTTCCTCCTCTTCTCCTATATGCCGGCTGACAAAGCTTTGACAAATGAAGATGTTAGTTCTCTGTAGTTGGCCTGTTGTAGTTCATTTTCCTGTCGCTCCAAGTCAGTAAATTTTGGCTGGCTGACAGCAAT
This sequence comes from Calidris pugnax, assembly GCF_001431845.1. Classification (NCBI taxonomy): domain Eukaryota; kingdom Metazoa; phylum Chordata; class Aves; order Charadriiformes; family Scolopacidae; genus Calidris; species Calidris pugnax. The sequence goes on from NW_015092359.1 coordinate 3,845,156, forward strand.
TTATATTTTTGTTCTTACTTTTGGGGAAAGGCAGGGACAGGGGAAAGCTTATGCTTTTTATCAAAACTTTTGGACTTGAAGAAGTAATCTTTTTAGTCATCATTCTTTACTTGCAGATACGTTTTTATGCTTTGGGTGGATGAAATTTGGACATTACTGGAACCATGTGACTTTTGCTGAGACCCTAGAGGGTACTTGATCCACATGGGCTCTGAATGATGTGGACTGCCTTGTTCAAGGGGAGGCAACAAAATCAAACATAACTTGTACTTACTTGCTTTGAACTAGGTATAGATGTTAAGGCTGAATGGATATATCTCTTTATTTCACCTAAATGCTTTGTACTGGAGGTTCGCAACTGAGACTTATTAGCAAGACAGAGTTGGCAGCTCCTCCACTGAGCTTTGAGTTCAGATGGTGACTCTTGAACACGTGTATGCTCTTTCGTCAGGTGCAATCCATGCTTTGGTTTCTTCCAGGTTTCGGAGTTTCTTGAACTGAAGTTGTTGCGGTTACACTTGTCCTTCCTCTATTTATTTTTGAACCTTCCTGGAAGCCACACAAATTTTTGTGGACTTTTCACCTTGGTTACACTTGTCCTTCCTCTGTTTATTTTGGAACCTTCCTGGAAGCCACACAAATTTTTGTGGACTTTTCGCCTTGTCTTGGTCCAAAAGGCCATTTGTTGTTCCAAGAGGGAACTTCGGACAATGAAGGTTCTTTGTTAGTCTTGGGGCCTGTTTTGGTCTCACTCTATACAGAATTGCTTTAACTGGGCTTTGGCAGTGGCTTTTGGCATCATCTTCAGATGATTTAGAATGGGGCTGGTTGACCTTTCCTTGATAGGCTTCTCAGTTCATGTCTGTTTTATATAAGTTAGTTTTACCTTGAGATCATTATAACTCCAGTCCTCCTAAGCAAGTTGAGTGGACTCAGAGTTTGGTGAATGTAGGTCCACTCTTCCTCACCTGTTGTTAAGTCAGATGAGGCCTGGTAGCCATTTGTAGATCAAGTAGCCCATTGAGTTGGGCTGCAGGAGTATCAGGCTTGACTATACAAGTGCTCCTAAAAGGCAGTCACAGTAGTCACTGTTTTACCTTGTCAACATTTGAAGCCTGTGGGTGACAGCCTTGACCCTGGCTGAGTTCACCATAGGTCAAAGCCTCTTGGTTTGGTCCTTTGCTCTGCATTCAGAGCACATCTTCTTGTTCCTGACCTTGCCACTAATCCTGAGACTGAACTACTGGTGCCTTGGTCCTGGAGCATTTTCCTGGAAAGGTCTAGTCTTCTTCTAATCTCTAACAGATTTTGTTTAGAGCAGCGGTGTCTTATACGTTTGCTGAATAAAAGATTGAATTTGTAGTTGAAGGCTATTTTTGGTTGGGGGTGTGTGTTGCCTTGGTTTTTTGAACTGTCTCTCTGTGAGTACTAATTTCTGCTTAGTGAGAAGGCTGTGTGTTTGTTGGGTTTGGGTTTGTTTTTTTTTTTTAATAGACTCTGGAGGATTGTGCTGCAAGAGTCTTTCCAGGATAAATCTGAAATATTTCAGGATATTTAAAGGAGAATTCAAAGGGAGCCATCTGTGTGCTGTGTAACTACTGGTACATCCAGGGGGCCTTTTCCAAGTGGCTTCTCCCATCAGGACATAGCTGGTTTGTGTCAGCAGTCCTGAGTTCAGTTTGAGGAATTACTGGAACCTCCTAGTTGGAGACTGCCATACTGAGGGGTTAAATAAAGTGGCTTTTTGGTAACAGTTTACTCCAAGGGCCTAATGTGGTATGAAACCTCTTAGAATATGGAAGAAGCCCTGCAATGAGCTGTACGGTTGTGTGGCCATTTGTGGGATGCTGAAAGGACTGAAATCATGTCTGAGATGTAGTTTGCTTTAATTTTAGTTACGTACGTGCAAGCCCAAGTAGATGCCTTTGTTTAATGGGAGGAATTCTTGACTTTACAGGCTGTAATGGAAATCTGGACATAGGCTCGTGCGTTTAGATAGAACGACTCCTGCTGGTGTTGTCAGCCTGTATCCCAGTCTTAACAGTAAATGATCTGGTGGAAGGTAGGAAACAGGATGAGAAGAGAATATTCTCAGGACAGTGAGGCTTAGCATGGGCTGGTGACTCACAATTATCATTTAGGTGACTCTTGTGAGATGCTCTTTCTTGACTTTGTGGTTAACGGTTGCATTATTGATTTATTTTCTGGAGTGGTATATGCCCATCACTCCTTTGTGTCCAGCAGAAGGCTGTGCTGAGTTCACCTTAAACAGTGAACTTCCCCAGAGTACCCAAGCAAGGAGGAAAATGCCTGTGTGGTAAGGTCTTGATCTCAGCCAAGACCTTGAGTTGCAAGGTAACAACATGCTCTGCAACAAAGAGAAGGAAATGGCTGTTGATGGCCTCTGGATGTTGCTGAAAAATCAAGGAGGATGGCAGTGCTGGTCATGATGAAAATGGGACCATCTGGTGTGCTGGGAAAAGTATGCCAGAAAATAATTTCCTTAAGAGGGTGAGAAAGGATGTGAGGAAGAAGGGGCAGCTTGAGGGCTCTTGGACAGTGAGGTGCATCCACTGGCTGGAATGTCTGTATAAAATCAGTTTTAGACAAATAGAATGGTTAGAGTTGGAAGAGATCTAGTCCTAAGCCACCTGCTGTGGGCAGGGACACCTCCCACCAGACCAGGTTGCTCCAAGCCCCATCCAGCCTGGCCTTGAACCCCTCCAGGGATGGGGCAGCCACAGCTTCTCTGGGCAACCTCTTCCAGTGCCTCACCACCCTCACAGTGAAGGATTTCTTCCTAATATCTAATCTAAATCTACGCTCTTTCAGTTTAAAACCATTGCCCCTTGTCCCTGATAAAGAGTCCCTTCCCATCTTTCCTGTAGGCCCCTTTAAATACTGGAAAGCTGCTATAAGGTCTCTTGGAGCCTTCTCTTCTCCAGGCTGAACAACCCCAGCTCTCCCAGCCTGTCCTCACAGCAGAGGTGCCCCATCCCTCTGAGCATCTTTGTGGCCCTCTGCTGCACTCGCTCCAACGGTTCCATTCCCTTCTTATGTTGAGGGCTCTAGAGATGGATGCAGTACTGCAAGTTAGGTCTCATAACAGCAGAATAGAGGGGCAGAATCACCTCCCTGGACCTACTGGCCACACTTCTTTTGATGCAGCCTAGGATGTGGTTGGCTTTCTGGGCTGACAGTGCGCACCGCCAGCTCATGGTGAGCTTCTCATCAACCAGCACTCCCAAGTCCTCCTCAGGGCTGCTCTCAATCAATCCATTCTCTGCCCAACCTGTATTTATGCCTGGGATTGCCACATCTCAGGTGCAGAACCTTGCACTTGGCGTGGTTGAACTTCGTGAGGTTTGCACGGGCCCACCTCACGAGCCTGTCCAGGTCCCTCTGGATGGCATCCCTCCCCTCCATTGTGTCAACCACTCCACACAGCTTGGTGTCATCAGCAAACTTGCTGAGGGTGCACTCAATCCCACCGTCCATGTCCCCAGCAAAGATGTTAAACAGTGCTGATCCCAGTCCATGTCCCTAGCAAAGATGTTAAACAGTGCTGATCCCAGTACCAACCCCTGAAGAGCGCCACTTGTCACTGGTTTCCACTCGAACATCAAGCTGTTGGCCACCACTCTTTGAGTGTGCCTGGTTTTATGATTCAGCGAAGCTCTGGTCTTGTTCTCCTTTCATCTCACATTCATTCCTCTGTTGACTTCTATGGGTCCTCCGATTTTGGCTGGTTTCCCAGGCGAGCAGTCTCAAGACCCGCACCCTTCTTCCTGAACCTGCCTCTCTGATGCTTTTTCTGAGATAGCAGTCCTAGTCTGTCCTTAGTTTTTCCAGGCTCCTAGTCATTCTCTTCATCCTGAAATGAACCGCTCCTAACTCAGTGGGAGTTTCTAGCACCAAGGTAGGTCGATACTGGGCATTGAACATGACTAGACCTTCCTACAGATCCTTACAATGCCGCTACGCTCATCATATTACTGTGTTATTCCATTTCTATTGTGGTAGCTTTGCATTTTGACAACTGTGTTGGACGTGGGAGCTGCCCCTGCTAAGGCCAGTGTGTGGAAAAGGATCATTGCGCGCATCCGTGCTGGCTCAGCAGTATTCCTCCCTGGCTCCACTTCTTGAATTTGCAACCCAGCGAGATGTTTGGGTGGCCTGGGTTTCTGCTCCATCCCACCTATGTTGTGTTACGTTTATTATGGTTGACTTTTGCTTATTGTGTTACCCATTTTCCCACTGAGACACTTTGAATCTTCCCCAGAGTCCTTCCAGATCCCAACTAAACTTTTTGACCTTCTGCAGCTTTTACTGTCCCTTTCCCTTTTCATTCTCTGTTGCCAATACTTCAGGCAACAGCAGATCTCGTGTCCTGAATCCTAAGGTACTGACTGGTGTGTTGTTGCTATGCTGAATGTAGCTCTGTTTTGATAGAAAGATTTTTAATAGCCAGCTCACTTAGTGCGAATTTCCAAGTAGAAATAGGGCTGCACTGTAATAATTTATGAATAATATGTGGTGACCTAGTTATTGGGCTGTTTACTGTATAAATGTGCCTGTTTAGCCCAGTGGAAGGCTGCAAGGGAAAAAAAATAACAAGTAAAAGGAGAAGAAGGATGGCTCCGGGCAGCAACTCTCACAGGGTTATCAAGAAATGGCTTCAGAGACAATAGTCAGGCTGTTAATATGGAAAATACTACCTTCTTCATGCAGAGCTGTTTTTCTGGACCTGGGAGCTAGAAAACCAAATGGTTTGGGTGACCTTAAGGACAAAAAAAACCCAGCCAACTGCCCTTGAGAGGCAGGACCCCGTGTTCAGCAAACCGGACAGATGCAGAGGACAGACCTTCTGTGGCACAGAAGACACTAAAATACCATCCCAACCTCATGAAACAATGTATAAGATACATGGTTGACTATCTGCCCAATTTAAACTTCCTTTTTTTCTCTTCAAGCGTCGTTGCTGCCATTTGGAAAGAAGCAGGAGCACAGGGCTTTCTGAGCAGTTGTGGATAGAGGGAACACGAGATGCTGAAGGGAAGGGCTGCAGCAAGGTTCAATGAAGAAGTGCTAAGCACCTCAAAGGAGCCCTGATGTAGCTCTGCTGTAAACATGAATTTGTTCCTGGGCAGCATAGTATGCTTTAAATATACCTAAGAGAAACACATATAAAATAATTTTCCTGGCATAGACATTGACACTTGCAACACATTAGGAGCCTCTTATACATGCATATCACAGAATCACAGAATCGTGGTTGGAAGGGACCTCAGAGATCATCTCCACCACCTCCCTGGGCAGCCCATTCCAATGCCTGATAACCCTTTCAGTAAAGAAATGTTTCCTAATATCCAACCTGAACTTCCCCTGGCGCAACTTGAAGCCATTACCCCTTGTCCTGACATCTGTAACTTGGGAGAAGAGACCGACCCCCGTCTCTCTACAGCCTCCTTTCAGGTACTTGTACAGAGCTATAAGGTCTCCCCTCAGTCTCCTCTTCCCCAGACTGAACAACCCCAGTTCCCTCAGCCTCTCCTCGTAAGACTTGTGCTCCAGACCCCTCACCAGCTTTGTTGCCCTTCTCTGGACCTGCTCCAGCACCTCAATGTCCCTCTTGTGGTAGGGGGCCCAAAACTGGACACAGCACTTGAGGTGGGGTCTCACCAGTGCCCAGTACAGGGGGATGATCACCTCTCGGGCTCTACTTGCCACACTGTTCCTGACACAGGCCAGGATGCTGGTGGCCTTCTTGGCCACCTGGGCACACTGCTGGCTCCTGTTCAGCTGACAGTCGACCAATGTGTGTAACTATACGTGCATATGCTGCCGAATCTCAGCAGGAGAATCAAGGAATCACCTTCCAGGAATGGCAGAGGATCCCAGCTTGCTCTCCGAGTGGGTGGCAGACGATCTATCTCTAGTAGGTGCATATCAAATATGCTGAAACTTAGACATCTTTCGCTCTGAGTTTATATCAATTGAAATTGGTTTTGATTTCTGAGCAGTGATATCCTTCTACTGCGAAACGGTCTTTAATTTCTGCTCAGAGACACAAAAAGCATCATTTGGTGTGGTTAAAAATGAAAAAGTGAAAAAAGAGAGTCGGAGAAAATGAGAAACAATGGAGCTGTACTTGTGGCTTTTCTGTAACTATTTTGAGGTAAAGCAGTTGGCAGTTCTCTGAAACATGGCACTGAAGTGACCTCACTAGCAGAGCAGGTGAAGCATCTTGTAAAATATTCCAGTGGATGTTTGTGGGTTGTTTTTTTTCTGTATTTAAAATCCTGTGAATGAGATGTAAACTTCATTTAACTTATTTCTTGAAAGCATTAGTTCCAACTACCGTGGTTGTGCTTTACTGCAGAGGTGTGTTTGTTGAGAGGGAATGACAGGTTTTATCTACCGTGGTGTGGATAGTGCTTCTGCTATCTCCTTGAAGGGTCTTTCCTTGAATTTTGGCAAGAACATTATTGAGGCAATAGGCGTTATCATTTGGGTTTTAAATGCATCACACGTCATCGCTCGCTAGGCTTGTTCTTTGTTGTTAACAGCAAGGAATTTATACATAGCACAGTCAAGTGGGTAGCTGGACTTTTGCCTAGCTGTGCAGTGAAGGGATTCAGGCAGAGCACAGATTGGGAGCTGAGTTTGTTCTCCTTAAGCAGTAAAGAAAGAAGCTGGTGCCTGGCTCTGTGAGAGCCAATTTGACGTTGTTTCTCTTGTACGTCGTACCAAACCTTACCAAACCTTGTACTTTTCTAGCTGAAGAAGATTGGTGGCGGTGGCTTTGGGGAGATCTATGAGGCAATGGATCTGCTGACCCGGGAGAATGTGGCCTTGAAGGTGGAATCAGCCCAGCAGCCCAAGCAAGTTCTCAAGATGGAAGTGGCTGTCCTGAAAAAGCTGCAAGGTAAGGCAGAAAGCTCTTGGGAAGTGCTAAAGGTCACCGTGTACATGTTAACAATTAGAATCCAAAGTTGCAAATGCTATTTACAGTTTTCTCTTCAGATTCCATCTAAATGTGATGGTACATGAAGTTATTCAGCTCAGAAAGTTATTACGTTCTGCAAAGCATCCTATTCAAGTGAGTTCCAACTACAGGGACAATTTTTGTCTGCCAGGCTGGAAGAACAATGAGGAGACTTAAACGTAATTATTGGTACACTGCTCTGTGCAGTGTAGTGCTACTGATGAGATAATAAGGAATAGAGAAAGCAGTGTTGGAGTAAGAAAGGAGGTGAGGTGGTAGCCTCCCAGAGGGCAGGGACAATGTTTGTCACCATAGTGCTGTGAGTGTGACAGAGTGTCCAAGTAAAATGGTTGCTAAATAGGTGAGTGCAAAAAGTGGATAGCATGAGGTATAGGGAAACTGGTAATTAGTAAATTTGTCATGTACCTGACTGTCCTGAAGGCAAAGTATGAAATGATTTTGGGTTTAGGAGTGGTGGTTTTGAATTAATGTTAATTTGATTGATACACCTATTCTTAATTTTCCCTAACACAACTTTATACTGGTTTGGATGTTGAAGTCAGCTCTGGGGCCATCCCTTTCTATAGCTGACCTTGGCAAAGCTTATAAGCAGGTTTCAAACTGACTGGGAAGCAGCAAAATGGGAGCCTTCCTTGACTCGTGTCCAACCCTGCTTCCACCTAAGAAATGACGCTGAAGGGGGACTTGCCCTATGCCAAGATGCTGTTTTCTGTTTGCTCAGATGAACCTTCCTGTGCTGGTCTTTAGTCTTTCAAGTCACAGTCATTCTCAGGAGTGACCTGGTAGAATAGGGTGAAAGGAGGCAGCCAGTATCCCAAAGGCTTTTGCAGTGCTGATGAGATCCAGTGTAACACCAAAAGGTGCAAGGGAGCAGTCTTGCTGCAGTTGTTCCTGGCTGGAAAAAAAAAGAGTGAGGGGGCTTCTATGAAAAACTGATCGCTAAGGGAGGATGTAAAAAAGGAATTTCCACGTCTGCCTTTGAGGAACTGAGAAGTGCTGTTTGCTGAAGTGCATTGTGCATGGATTTCCTTGTGAAGGCAAGGCCAGCTATTAACAGGTCCAGTTTACGTGTTGTAGTATAATATACCTTTGAAGGGATGTTCCTTTTTGCAGGGTTTCCACTTGGGCTGAGGAAACACCTTCCCATGAAGCAGTGAGTGGTATCCTTATCACCAAGGCTCATGCTTCAGAGATAGCCTTGTGGCCCTTTGTCCATTTCTATACCTCTGCCCTTACACAAAATCTCCAGAGATATGAATTGGAGGGTGAGACTGTTGCAGGTCTTGTGAAACAGGGTTTACTCAATGTTTGGGACAGATAGCCTCAAGGCAAAAGTCAGTAATTATTTTGGAAGGTCAAATAGTTTTCCACAGTTCAGCTCTTCTAAGAGGAAGACCAATAAGGCCTTTTTTTGAATACACAGTATTGCAACAGATGCAGCTGAGCTGTGTAAAGAGACTTGAAACAAAGGAGAAATCAACCCATGTCATTAGGAGGAAGGTTGCTGTTGATCTGGGAAAGGTCTGGATACACAGAGCTCCCAGAGAACAGCAGAGCAGGCGGTCTGAAAGCAGCGTAGTGAGGGCAAACAAGGCAGAGAACTGCTCAGAATTGAGTGAGGGTGTGACCGTGTAGGATGGTGGACTATTAGAAAACCAAGAGATGATGCTATCGTGCTGGCTAGTGTCACTCTGTGCTACATCCAGGGCAGGGGACGCTTGACAAGTATGACCTGAAGTCGCCAAATCAGAACTAGCATCAGAAAATGTGCAAAAAGTTGACTAATACTCATGCTTTGCCATCAGTGTTTATTTCTGGAAAACAGTTGAGAATACCAAATGCTTGAAAAAACACCCACAGTTGTATACAGCAGGATCCTGGTAATTGGGGAGAGGGAGTGGTGGAGTGTGGAATTAGGACAGTCCCTTGGCAAAGCAGTTAGCAAATATTAAGGGACAGAAAAGACAGAAACAGCAGAATTGGCTATGCATCAGCTATCCTGCATTTAGGAATGACAAATTCCTTCAGCCATATTTTTATAAATCAAGCTGTTCTGTGAAGAACTTAACTTTTTTTGGTTCAAGGTTAATCCCCAAATGCCTTACTGAAATAAACGATCAAGTTAAAATAAGAAATAAGGTTGAGAGAGTTGGGAATCACGTGTCGTCTGTGTTTTCACTACGAGCTGTTGCGAAGCGATGAGAAACACTGCAGAAAGGGAGATGCTGACTTCATCCAAACAGCTGGTGGATGGAGGAAGCTGGTGGCATTACCTTGGTTCCTCCACCTGGTGGTGATATCCTTGGTTCATGGTTTTCCAGGTGAAAAGCAAGGGAAGGGTGTTGTCTAAGATTCCCACCTCTGGACAGGCTGGAGAGGTGGGCCCAGGTGAACCTCATGAGGTTCAACAAGAGCAAATGCAAGGTTCTGCACCTGGGCCGGAACAATCCTCACCACCAATACAAACTGGGGGGTGAGGTGTTGGAAAGCAGCCCTGAGGAAAGGGACTTGGGGGTGCTGGTGGATGAGAAGCTGGACATGAGCAGGCAGTGTGCAGCTGCAGCCCAGAAGGCCAATCCCATCCTGGGCTGCATCAAAAGAAGCGTTGCCAGCAGGTCCAGAGAGGTGATTCTGCCACTTTGCTCTGGTGAGACCTCACCTGGAGTATTGTGTGCAGGTCTGGAGCCCTCAGTATAAGAAGGATATAGACCTGATGGAGAGGGTCCAGAGGAGGGCCACAAGGATGATCAGGGGGATGGAGCACCTCTGCTACGAGGACAGGCTGAGGGAGCTGGGGTTGTTCAGCCTGGAAGGAGAGGCTCGACGAGGCCCTGGGCAACCTGGTCTAGTTGGGGGTGTCCCTGCTGACTGTGGGGGGGTCGGACTAGATGGCCTTTGGAAGTCCCTTCCGGCCTGGGAAATTCTGTGATTCTATGATTCCTCTGAACTTTTCTGATAGGATTTAACATTGCAGTCCCTCTTAAGTAGTACAGCTTTATTGCTTTCTATTTAGGTATTACACCAACATTAAAGGACTAATGAGCTGCTGCTCTTTTTCAGAGGTTGCCATCAGGAATGGCCACATCAGGAACACAGCTGCAAGTCCCTCACAGTGTCCTTTCTGCTCTTTTCTGCACCTTTCTGGGGAACTAATCAGTTAATGACTCTTCTGGCAAGTCTCTGTATCTTCTAATAAACACTGTGTGTAGTTTTCTGCTGTGAGGGTGATAGCTTTTTTTTTTTTTTTTTCTTTGAGCATGGTCAAACACTGTCACAAGTTACCCAGAAAGGTTGTGGAGTCTCCATCCTTGGAGATATTCAAAACCCAACAGGATGCAGCTGTGGGCAACCTACTCTAGCTGTCTGTGCTTGAACAGTGGGAGTGGAGTAGATGATCTCAAGAGGTTCTTTCTGACATAAATGATTCTGTAATACTTGTGCTTGGCTATGTGAGATCACTGCCACTTCAGCATGTCTCAACTGCCCTGTAGATTCATTCTGTTCTGCTCTTACTTGATTTTTTTCTAGTTGTACAGTGCGTTTTCTTTATCTGTCTAGATATTAATGCCTTTGCCAAAAGCAAAGTTCTTTCTGATTTGTATTGTTACGTGCAAGGATGGTAGATCATCTTCTGATCAACCTTCCAGTTCTTTATGCTGTCTTGGGGCTGGTGCCCTTCTATGCTATGGGTGAAATGTGATTGAGACGTCAGCTTACAGCCTTTCTTCCTCAAGCAGGTGATGAGCTGAAGCTTGCAGTTTTCCTGTGGTTGTACATTTACCCAAAAAGTTTCCAGCAAAAAAATTCTATCTTTTTCCTGCCTTCCGTGGACTATTTTAGTGAAAATCAAAACCTTGGTCGCACAGAGTTGCTGGGCTTGCAGGGCTCAGGACATTCTGTCTGGTGCTACTGTCTGGCCGATTCTAATCAGAGCACCACAAGAGAACTTCTTTTATTTTATTTTTTTTCATCTTTGTCAAGCACTGTTTGGCTTGTGTTGTCCTGTTGCTTCCTTCTTCTGACAGGGCTTCGCTTCTGTTGAAACAAAGCCTTTTTCTCAGTGTGTGTTGGGCTTGGGGAACAGGGAAGTTGCGTTCTCTTTTTGGTTTGCCTGGAGGATCAGAAAATTTTCTTTCCTTGAAGAAGGCTTCTGGGTGTCATGGAGAGTCCAAGGAACCACATCAGAGAGTAGACTTGTGCAGTAATAGATTCTTATGTACGTATTTATCTCCAAAACGTGTGCAATAAGTAGCAAGCAATGTGGAAATGATATGAAATATTTATGGTGTAAGGAAGTAAGAAATGTGTGTATGTAGTTGTGAAGCATAGGGATAATGAATCAAAGTAATAGCATGAAAAAAGATAATAAGAAAAAATATTTTATAGACAGCTAATAGAGAATTACCCTACTAAGTACGAAAATCTTATCTATAACAAATTCAGAAGCTGTTTCAGGGACAGTTTGGCACATCAGCACAGGGAACTTCTGCCTGAATACAGCTTCTGTGTCAGAAGAATACTATTTTAGTGCCAAGCCCTCATTTTATTGCCTTAATCACTACTGTAAAATTATCTTTAGTGAGATAATTGTATATGATTTTACACTATAAACAGCGTGTGTTTGGGGGATTCTCCTTTGGGTTACTTTTAATCTGGTCCCCTTCTCTGAGGAACCAGTTGATGATTTGGACTGTCTCCTTTAGGGTTTGGGACTATTTGATGTGCATCTGGAAGGGAGCTTCTGGCTCTGTTTGCTCAGAAAAGTTTATAGAACCCAAAGCCACTCTATGAACAACACTGACACACAGTAACTGCGATGATTTAAGGCAGCATGGGGGCTTGCTTTAAAACCTCATTGCTATTATAAACCAGGACTCTGAGACTCCTGTTCTTTGGAATCATTGGGAGAAAAAATTGAGTGGTTTCATGTCATTGAACATGTTGAAGGAAGAGTCGCTTCTAGAAGAGTAGATGTTTTTACATATCTTTGATGCTTTTCTAACCCTTTGGAATACAGGGAGGAAGAAATCTGCCTGCTCTCCCTGTGACTTTTTTTTTTTACCACCCCGGATTTGCCATGGAGCAATGTTCAGGTTGCAAAGGAGCACCTGTGAAATACTATCCAGACTCTGTTGCCCATTTCTGAGGTCTTTAAGGTTAATCAAAACGCAATGGCTCTGTTAGAGCAGCTCTTGCACAGTTTTTGAGATATTTGGCTTGAGCTACCTCAGTGTCAGTCTGCCTTTCCAACAGCAGCCTTAATTGCAGGAATAGTAAACCAGTATCCCTGATTAAATCCAGTGGATTATTTTTCTCTAGCTTTCAGGCTGCTACAGAGGGAGGTGTGGAGACCATCTTTACATGCCAAACCAGGCACCGTGTCTGCTCTGGATGCTCAGCTGGGGCTGTGAGAGACCCAGCAGCAGGTGCTTTGAATCCAAAAGTATTCTCCTTGTCCTTACCCGTTTTTTTCATAGGTCTCTCTGGGAGCACTCAGAGGGCTTGTGAGACTAGGACAGTGCAAAAGGATCTCTCATGGGGTGTACACTTCAGATGCCTTCCGGTCCAGGGGCTCCCGAAAACATGGACGTGGCCACAGCATTCATTTTCCTTTGCTGGGATTCACCGTGGAGCAGCGTGTAACAGTCAGGTTGTCAGTTCAAATGGCCAGGTTATTCTGGTGCTGAGCTGGCTGCTCTTCATCCCCAGGGGCAGTTTTGCCCTGGTGTGAGGCAGTGAGGCCCCTTTGGGGGGGTGAGGCCCCCCTCACTCGGCAGCCAGATATTCCTAAGTTCTCTTCAGTGTGTCATTTCCTTTGTCAATGCCTTCTTTTCAGTGTGACCCAACTCGTTGCGTAGGACTCTGATTAATTTCATTCTGCAGTGCAGAGATCTTCTGCATATTGAGTAGCTGTGCAAGATGCAGCCTGGTCACAGGCATTGTAGTTTTTAAGTACCTGGTTTTATTACAGCAGATAGTGAAGCAGAGCTTGCTTGTTCCCTGTTTACTGCCAGGGGTTGGACAGGTAAGGGTTTCCTAATAAAATAAGGAAAGAGAGGGGATCTTGCTTGGTTTTTCTCATTTGCCGATCCTAGTCTTTTCTTTGTGCACATGTGCATTTTTCATGTTAAAAGTGCTGCCTTAACTCTCTTGTGATTCAGTTTCTGTTACTTTTATAGGCACGTTTTATATGTTTCTACAGTGTTTTGCTAAGCTGATGTAAGCAAGCTATTTGTAAAGGCTGGAAACCCGGGCAGATGAGCCTTGGCAGGTTTTTAGGCTCTCACAGGGTGGCAGATGTAGACACTCGATGTACCTGTAGCCTCTCTGCCCAGCACTGCATTTTTCCGTGTGGAACAATCCTATGGGTGTTTGAATAAACTGGCATTTGGGCCACATGGTTTCTGTGTCAACCACGGTGTCACAGGACGGGAGAAGGACATGGGATGGATGAAAGAGGATTTAAAACATGGGCTTTTTTGAGCCTGTGTCGAATTCTTACTCCTTTGCTATTCTGCCTTGCCCTGTGTGGGGTGTGTTATCAATTGCTCATCTGGAAGTTTTTGGTGGTCTTGGGAAACAAGTAGAGGGAATTATACCATGCGAGGTTAAGCAGCTTTGCCTTTTACTGTTTGATTAGAAGATGATGACCAGCCTTTTAGTTTTATATCCATTAGCTCATTCAGTTATTACAGAAGGACTAGCAAGATTAACCCGGTTGATCAAATCCTACTTGGTTACTGTTGGATAATGTGGTTATTTAAGCCTTACTTGCAGCAGAGAATTTGTTTTCTTTCATGTTCAAAACTCCTTGCCTCCAGCTGAGTTGACAACTCCCTGAAGTCAGTTAGTTTCTCTGACCAGAGATTAAACTTGCTAACTGCAAAGGAAGGAAAGCAGTGCATTAGTCAGCTTTGCCAAGATACAGGCACCATTTTCAAGTAAAGTTAGAACACGATGAAAATAACTCTCGTTTCATTTTCTAGTCCTGATGGATCCTCCATTTCTTTAGAGTATTTGAACAGAAGTGAATTCAATGTCCCCACGATACAAAATCTGTGATAAGCTGATAAACCTGATACAGATGTTGACAGGTGAATAAAAAAAGAGGATAGCTGGAAAATGTATATTATGTCTGTCATGTAGAGCCTGAGAAATAGCTGTAGCTTTCCAAATGCTGGTGAGAGCAATTGTGTAGCTAGATGCCCACAGCTGTAGGGGGTCTACAGGAGAGATGGGGAGGGACTCTTGATCAGGGAGTGTAACGATAGGATATGGGGTAACAGTTTTAAAATGAAAGAGGGGAGATTTAGATTAGATATTAGGAAAAAGTTCTTTACAATGAGGGTGGTGAGACACTGGAACAGGTTGCCTAGAGATCTGGATGCCCCATCCCTGGAGGGGTTCAAGGCCAGGCTGGATGGGGCTTTGAGCAACCTGGTCTGGTGGGAGGTGTCTCTGATCAAGGCAGGGGGTTGGAACTGGATGATCTTTAAGGTCCCTTCCAACCCAAACCATTCTGTGGTTCTATGATTCTGTAACTGTGCATATAATCAAGACCTGGCAATGCCAAGTGCTCAATGAAGTTATGTCACTAAGCACTGGGGCTTTTCCTATGCAGTTGTCTTTTGGGTTTTGCTGCTGACTGGTTGTGCCATGCTGGTTATTTTTGGCCAGCGGTGTACCGTTGGGTTTGATACTTCATGTATTACCTGAATAAAAAGAAACATCATTGATGATTCTGGAATTAAGTTGAGTTTGTGATTAGAGAGGTCAGAGGTTGCTGATGGGAGAGGAAGTCTTTAAAGAAAAGTGAGTGTTTGACATGGATAGATCCAGAGGATAATTTAGGCTGGAGGGGTGGAGATCTCAAATACAATCTCCTTCTCCAAGCAGAAAGAAATAGATCAGATTGCTGTGGGCCTTTCTAGTGAAGTTTTGAAGGATCTCCAAAGATAGAGATCCCACAGCATCTCTGGGGGAAGTGTTCCAGGGTTTGACCACCCTCGTGGTGAAAAAGAAATGACACCAAATGGGAATTTCCCATGTTGCAGCTCATGTCCAATGCCTCCCTGTGCATCTCTGAGGAGAGTCAGGCTCCATCTTCTGGGTACTGCTCTGTTAGGTGGCTCCAGCCAGCAGTTAGATCCCCTTCTGCTGCCTTCCTAGAGCTGAACAAACCCATTTCTCTGATACCACCTGTGAATGTCACGTTCTTCTTTTCCTGCAACCATCCTGGTGTCTGCTGCTGGACTCACGCTGTTACGTCCCTGTTGGCCTTGAACTGCAGAGGAAATGCAAGAGTAACAGTAATTGTAATGAGATTTAGAATAGTCTGTGCAGTAGTTTCTTCGGTGTTTTGGGTGGACTGTTAGCAATGAGACAGCTCATCTACGGAGATGAATCCCAAAATAATTCTAGCATAGATTTAAAAGATTAAATTCTTGAACTTCTTTGGGGAGAAGAATGGTTATTTCTTTTCTGCAGGTGAAAATACGGGAAATATGGAGTCTGTTATGACATTTCAAATTGCAACAATAATGTCACATATTTCTTTCCTACTATTTATTTGATTAGTTTCATTCCTGTATTGAAAATATATTAGGAATAGTTAAGAACTTAAACAAGTAGAAGATTGGAATGAATATTGGTTTCCAGCAGTTTGAAATTGATCTGTGTGGAAAAATACACTCACAAAAGGATCATCATTTAATTTTTTAAGTGCTGTGTAATGAAAGTTTTTGTGTAATGAAAGTTTTTAAGTATTACCATGGGGTTTTTAATGGTATCTCTACAAGATGATGAGTATCTGTCCTAGGGCTGGTTTTCCAGATACTTGAAGTTATTTTTAGACATGAGGACATGGCTATTGACTCTAATTTTTAAGTTCCTTCAGAACAAGGATGGTGAAGACCATTTCAGTAACTTCATTTAGTTCATTTTAGTTTAAAGGCAGCAGTAGAAAGAATATTCTTCTATAAATGAACGTTAAAACATCGCCTTAACTAAATGCTTGGAAAAATGAATGCATGTGTGAAACAAGATAAAGTGCATGTTCTCTGAAACTTTTCTCAGGTCAGTGTTTATGAACATCACGCTGACTTACTCCTCCAACCTGTCTTGGTTAGTTAACAGGGCAAAACTCTTTATAATCTCTTGTTCCTTTACTTTGTTGGAAGATAACTGCTTTGTTTTAGTAATAAACAAATACGGATATAGGACATATTTTCTAAAGTATGAGCTTGTGGGCTGTAATATCTGTAGAGTGGCTGTTCAGTGGAACAGTCTAGCAAAGGAGCAAGTGTGATGTGGTGGTTAATGCAGTAAGATGGTGGTGAGGCTCCCCATACTAACTATGGCTTGGAATAACTTTTTTTTTAACCTTTTCTTGCTTTTCTGTGCTGCTCTCTCTGCTATGATCTTCATGCTTGAGGAGGGCATGTGTGAGGAAAGAGGGCTTTTTCCTGCTGCCTTAAAGGGAAGTATGACAGTGCCATCATCCTGGCTGCACAGGAGGTTATTATTAACGTGATTGCTCTTGTGGGCTTTGTAATTCTCATCAGCCTTAGGACTGATCTGCAGGAAACCCAAAGTCATGCCTGACTGTCAGCCTCCATCTGCTACTTCAGCATGGCATGAACTCCTCTGAGACAGCAAACAGTTGTAACCTGGTGCCTCCTTTAGTTGAAAAATGAGTAAAAGCCTTGGAAACCCAGAGGGGTTGATGCTGGAAGCATTTATCCCATTTATATGACCAGCTGGCTGTACATACACCACTTTTAAATGTAGCCTGCTTTCTCTATGCTCTGTTATATTTCTTTTCTTTCATGAAGGAATTGAATTAGTCATTTCTCCCCTACTTTATTCTTCCTTTCCTGGTGTTGCTTGTGTTGCAGAATAGTGCATGTTCCAGGAAGAACCTAGATTCCTGAGACCAAAACATCAGGTCAGAGCCCATTTTAGGCTGGAAAGGAGGATTCAATATCAGATCAAATCAGTTTGGGATGTGGGTCATCAAGGACCATCATCATTTAGTTCATAATTTTCAAAAGTCATAGTAAGGAGAAACATGTTGCCAGCCTAAATGTGCACACAATTCTCAGGGTTAATAAATTAAAAATGTAAATGCTTTTTCTTTTTGTAAAATTTTTTGATCCAGAAAACAATAATGTTACGGAGGATGCTGATTTAAGTAAATAAAATTTAAGAAAAAGGTCTCATGAATATAAGCAAAATCAGGAAAGGCAGTATCGAATTAGCAGGGATGTGTTTTAAGTCACAATCAAGTGTATTGGACACTACCACTCTAGTTTCACTAAGTGATTGATTTAGGTGGCCAGGTTCTCCCTGTCACCAGATCGGTTTTTAATGTTCTTATCTGCTGTTTTACAGCAATAAAAAGCGCGTGGTGTCCTGCCCGTCAGTGCTTTGCAATTATTTAAAACATAAAAGCCAGTAAAAATTGGAGTAAATTTACCCTTTTTACTGTGCGGTAGCTCTCTGTTTTGGCTGTTACCTCAATATCCATCTCCTGGTGCTTTGAAAGGCAAAACAAAGCAAAGTGGGACTCCCAGTGTGTGTCTGTGCAAATCTGTACGGATTTAAAGGAGTCAGGTTTAGGGTGAGCATGGACCTGTGCTCGCCTGTCCATCCTGCCTGAGACCTCTGTAGGCTCCCAGTTTGCTGAAGCGCACCAGTATCATAAGTTCCTAAAGAAACATCACTTGTTCTCTCTGAGGTTATCCAGCTATGTTGAACTAGTAGCCACAAATCTGGCTTTGAGGTTGCCTTTGTATGGACTGGAAGGCAGCAGAGTCATCCATGTTGGGACCCCATGGAGGAGGACTTCCATGGAGGAAGACGTGTTGGACACCTAGGGCTTGCTGGCAGTCCCTTCCTGGTAATGCCCACACCAGGATGTGTGCTACAACCAGGCAGTGTCTCAAGTTCCCTCAGAGAACAAAAAACATGTATGTCAAAATCAACACTGAATTGGCAATGAATTTGCAGATAGTTGGAAACCAGTGCCACCAGTACTTATGGACACAGACAGGACACAGGCTTGGTATGTGAGAAAAAGGATCAAGCAGGAGTGTTCCAGCTGCCCTGAGGTATTCTGAGGAGACTACATTCCTGATCTCTGAGTATCTTTTCCTGAAATATGGTGGCTTGTGACATTCCTTGATGGTCACAGCATGGTCTTCCACGGTCAGTCCTGAAACTGGACAATGTCTTTTAAGTCTGTGCCAGAGACATGAAGGATTTGCAGCCACTTCCTGCTTATCTAACCAGGTATAGGTGGATACTAGGATTGATTCATCGGTTGGTTGGTTTTTAAGCCTTTTCTTCCAAAGGGAGTACTGTCCCTCCAGTTCTGGTTGCCAGCAGCTCTCTTATCTCCTTGTGGAAAGAGAGAGAGAGTGTGGGTGTTCTGCTGTGGGATTCTGCTGGACCCTGGAGAGCAGGCTCTTGATGCTCTTACCGAGAGCCCTGGGGTGGAGCTCCATATTCCACAGCCATACATATTGCTTTGGTATGGTTCTGTGGTTCTTCAGTGAGAAAGCTGGGGTTTTTTTGTCTCCTGCTGCCCTCCAGGCCCCTATTCTGTCACATCTTGCTGTCCCCAACAGTTTTTAATGCCCCAGACCTATGGTGCACACAAGGAGAGCAAGAGCAGGGTCCCAAGGGTGTTACAGGCAGTGCAGTTACTTATTACTGTATATGTTGATGTTTTTCCTGTTTTTATTTTAAAACGAGGTGGTATGAAACAATAAGCTTGGGGTTTAAAGCTAATTAAAATCACCATGGCTGAAGTGCTTCAAAGAAATACAGGGCAAAGCTATGCAATGATGGTCATCCTCTTTCCTGCCTCGAAACCCTGCCCGCAACCAAATGGTCACCGTTGTCCTGTGCATCAACCTTTACTCTGTTATCAATCTGCTGCTCCAGAGAACTTGCCATCACAAATCCATTACAGGTCGGGATCTGAAACCACAGCCTCCACTCTCTCTGCATTTATTTTTTTTAAGATAGATCCTGCCTGGTACTATGTGCTGAAATGTAGACATTGCAGCAGCACTTTGGTAGCACAGAGAATAAACCTAGAGGACTAGCTGAGTGTTGCGGGGTGGCTGGTTGGTTTTGATTTTGCCTGAATAGGTGTTAATTTGTGCTTGTAACACCATGCCAGAACTCAACATGATATTACCCAGGCTTATTTCCTTCTTTTATAATTAAATTCCTCTAATGTTCCATTAAATGTTCTAATGGAGGTTTCCCATAAGCATCTTTCTTTTTTTTTTCCAGATGTTTCTGGCTCTTAAAATCAGAGTTTGTCCGTGTTGAAGTAGCATTAGTTTAGTTCTTTCACGGTAAGCAGTGCTAAGAGCAAGTGTAGTTATGGTGTGTAAAAGTCGGCATTTACTGGGTAAAATTGGTGTAACTTGACGCTGTCCTGCATGACATCCTTGTCTCTAAATTGGAGAAACGTGGATGGACCACTTGGTGGATAAGGAATTGGCTGGATGGCTGCACTCAAAGAGTGAAGGTCAATAGCTCGATGTCCAAGTGGGAACCAGTGATGAGTAGCATTCCTCAGGCATCGGTACTGGGGCCTGTGCTGTTTAACATCTTTGTTGGGGACATGGACAGTGGGATTGAGTGCACCCTCAGCAAGTTTGCTGATGACACCAAGCTGTGTGGAGCCATTGACACGCTGTAGGGAAGGGATGCCATCAAGAGGGACCTGGGCAGGCTTGAGAGGCAGGACCATGCAAACCTCCTGAAGTTCAACATGGGCAAGTACAAGGTCCTGTACCTCAGACACGGCAAGCCCAGGCACAAATACAGGTTGGGTGGAGAATGGATGGTGACCAGTGCTGAGCAGTCCTGTGGTGACGGGCTGAGAGACTTGGGGTTGTTCAGCCTGGAGAAGAGAAGGCTCCGGGAAGGCCTTCGAGCAGCCTTCCAGTACCTAAAGTGGGCCAACGGGAAAGTTGGGGTGGGACTCTTTATCAGGGAGTGGAGCAATAAGACGAGAGGTAACAGTTTTAAACTGAAAGAGGGAAGATTTAGATGAGATATTAGGAAGAAATTCTTTGCTGTGAGGGGGGTGAGGCACTGGAACAGGTTGCCCAGGGAAGCTGTGGCTGCCCCATCCCTGGAGGGGTTCAAGGCCAGGCTGGATGGGGCTTTGAGCAACCTGGTCTGGTGGGTGGTGTCCCTGCCCATGGCAGGGGGGTTGGAACTAGACCTTTAAGGTCCCTTCCAACTCTAACCGTTCTATGATTCTAATGAGCTTAAGCGTGCTGCCAGTGA
This sequence comes from Calidris pugnax, assembly GCF_001431845.1. NCBI lineage: Eukaryota > Metazoa > Chordata > Aves > Charadriiformes > Scolopacidae > Calidris > Calidris pugnax. The sequence goes on from NW_015092359.1 coordinate 3,865,482, forward strand.
ACCTGTGAAACCATGTGGTCATATGTGCTGCCCATGGTTTAGTTCAGGGCTGGTGGTGGCTGTGGTGGTGTTGCATGCAAATGGTGGTGGTATAAACTGCAGTTTGTCACACACTCTCACTTGTGTTCTGTGGCAGTTTGAGAATTTAAGGATCCTTCACACTGATTTCCAGTCACAGCTATTTCACAGGAGTTTTCTTGTTGAATGTCAGTACTCTCATGAGCTGTGAGATTGGGAAGTAGAAACAAAATCAGTCTGTTCTGCAAAACTCCCTGTTTGAGCCTACTTAATGGTTACAAGCCCTTGATCAGAAACCATATTTCTAAAAATCGTGGTGACAGGGTTGTTATCTTATTTTCCATTCTGTATGTTTCTGTTTCTTTTCAGGGAAGGATCATGTTTGCAGATTTATTGGCTGTGGAAGGAATGAAAAATTTAATTACGTCGTCATGCAGCTTCAGGTGAGTTCTGTGCTTCTCCTCTCCTCCCTTTCCCATGGAGATGGCATCATAGCAAAGGATTTACAGTGAGAGAATAAGGCCAAACGCTGATGTAGAGACTTTGTGGTACATCAAAAGTGGATGGAATGGGAGACAGTGAGAAGGGGTGGTGTTGCTGTGATATCCCTTGGGGTAGCTCCAGTTGTCAAGATGTGCTAAAATATTTCATAGCTCTGCTTTTCTGCCTAAGTTGGCTTTCTGACAGTTTTCTGAGAAAGCACTCAAATCAGAACACTCGCAAGAGCTACCCACAGTGTTATGCAGCAGCAGCAGCTGTTTGAAATATCTCCTGCTGAGCTCAGTGATGCAGCATTCAAAATATGTGTCTTATACCAGGGCTCAGAGAGTGGTGGGAGCCAGTGGTGTCACACCAGCAGCACGGCCCTCTCTATGAAAGGGAGTAATCTCTGGCTCCCCCATCTCTACCAAGCTCAGCAGTAGCTTGGCTTCCACTGTGAAAATGTGAGTATGATTCTTGAAAGGGCTAAACTGGAGCACAAGTCTTATGAGGAGAGGCTGAGGGAGCTGGGGGTGCTCAGCCTGGAGAAAATGAGGCTGAGGGGAGACCTTATCGCTCTCTACAACTCCCTGAAAGGAGGGTGTAGCTGGGGGGGTTTGGTCTTTTCTCCCAAGGAACAGGCAACAGGACAAGACAAAAGTTGCACCAGGGAAGATTCAGATCGGATATTAGGAAAAATTTTCACACTGCAAGCATATTAAGCATTGGAATGGGCTCAACAGGACAAGACGAAATGATCTCAAGTTGCACCAGGGAAGATTCAGATTGGCAAAAGTTGCACCAGGGAAGATTCAGATCGGATATTAGGAAAAATTTTCACACTGCAAGCATATTAAGCATTGGAATGGGCTGCCCAGGGAAGCGGTTGAGGCACCGTCCCTGGAGGTTTTCAAAAGACGGGTTGACATAGCGCTTAGAGACATAGTTTAGTAATGTGGGGGTTCTTTTTGTATGGTTTTCTTTTGTGGTTTTTTTAATCAGACTTAGGTTGATGGTTGGACTAGATGATTTTAAAGGTGCCTTCCAGCCTAGAGGATTCTATGATTCAAATCTGGAGCTCATGGAAGAACAAGGCTTCTCACCCCCCAATCCTCTCCTTAACAAGCCTGATGAAGATGACTATACCATGGAAAAAAAACGTCTTTGCACAGAACCTCTTACTTTCTAGCCTGTTCTTGACTATGTAGCTGAACTTGTAGAGTAGGCAGAGCTAAAAATTGTTTCATTGTTTGCAAATGATGACTTTTTAAGTTGTTGGGGAAAGGAATTGGGGCAAAAAGGGTTGGCAAGGAGCAATTTTTGAGAGCTTTTTGAAACCGGGCAGAGCCATGCTGGGAGCCAGCAGCTTGAGGGCCGGGCCACTGAGGGGGCCTGGTCGGGCTCAGCACCCGTAACAGCAGGTTTACATGAGGTGTAACCGCCCTAACAGTCATTCGCTGAGGAGACCAGCCTCCAGTGTGGTAAATCTGCACCAGGGGAGGGAATAAAGGCAAAAAAGGGCCGGCGCAGTATGGTAAATCTGCACCAAGGGAGGGAATAAAGGCAAAAAAGGGCCGGCAAGGAGCATTTTTGAGGGCTTTTTGAAGCCGGGAAGAGCGGCGGCCTGTGCCGGGAGCTGGCAGCCTGTGGCCAGGCCGCTGAGCGAGGCCCAGCACCCCCAGCAGTAGGTTTAATCGAGGTGTAACTGCGCTGGGACCACTCCCTCCCATAAAGGGGGCTTTTCAGTAGCTTTCAGGATATCCCTGCTGCCTCTAGTAAGCTGTCACAAGAGTTAAAAAATACAAACACTAGAGAAGTAGTTTAGTCTTGCTTTGTTCATGCTAAAGAGCAACCCTGGGCTGGTTGTGGTGGCTTGACTGTCCTGGATTGAAACGTGGGTCAAACCAGCTTCAGAGACCAGTCATATGCTAAAAGAGCCAGTTGCAGTTGGCCCCTTAATGTCTGTAGATAACTTGAGAACTGGAAAGGGGTGGATAAGTAGATGGCATTTCACTGGAAGTGCTTGGAATATTTTCTATATCTTCTGTTGTGCCTTTTGTTTGAATACATCTGGACTTGTATTATAAGCATGTATGTCTTTGCAGAAGCAGAATCATGAGATTCTATAGTATAGTGATAATTAGCGTGTCCCTGTAACTTTTGTTCTTGATGCATGATCTCTGAAGTAGCGGACTCACTCATGATGTTTTTGATCAGTTGATAAATGCATTAGTTCTGTAGATTAGAGGGGTACACTGCCATAGAATATACTCATTTTATCACCTTTTTCTTTACAAAAATAAAGAGGTATACATAAAACTGAGATGATAGAGATCAAAGAATACTGTGATTCTTCTGGTGTTTAGTCTGTCCTTTTTTTTTTTGCCTAAATTTTCTTTATTTCCACGTATAGCTGGTACAACAAATTTAATTAACTGGAGGTAAATTACCAGGTTTTTTAATAAGTATTTTTTAAGTCAGCGGAAAAGTCCTCCTCTCCTGACTTTTGGGGATGGTTCTCTTGATTGACAGCTTTCCCCGTTGTGGCATTGCCACAATGATGCTGACTTGAGCCAGATGGTTGTGTGCTAGAGTTTCTGATGAAACTGCTTCTGTGAGCTGTAATATATAGTGGCTTCATGACCCGCTTATCATACCTGTACTGCTTTAATCTTTAGATGGCTCAGAGAACAGTCAAAGGTTGTTCTTAACCAGACTATATAGAAGCTGATTTTTAACAGTAAGGAGATGCAGTTGGCCTTTTTCCCAAACAGCACATCAGCTGCTTTTCCCAGCTAATGGTCTGGTATCTTCTTATCAGCAAATACATCACTTAAAAGCCAAAAGGAAGTCTTGGAAAATCATACACAAGAAATAAAGCAGATGTAAGGTTAGCACCTGTCTGATTAGCATTTCTGCTTTTTTGGGGGATGCACATTAGAATTTGCAGCTGTGAAATGCTATGCTTTAATGTCATGGTTTAAATGTTTTATTGATTGTTTCAGGGCCGAAATCTTGCAGATCTTAGAAGGAGTCAGCCTCGAGGGACTTTCACACTGAGCACAACGCTGCGATTAGCCGCTGAGCGAGGCCCAGCACCCCCAGCAGTAGGTTTAATCGAGGTGTAACTGCGCTGGGACCACTCCCTCCCATAAAGGGGGCTTTTCAGTAGCTTTCAGGATATCCCTGCTGCCTCTAGTAAGCTGTCACAAGAGTTAAAAAATACAAACACTAGAGAAGTAGTTTAGTCTTGCTTTGTTCATGCTAAAGAGCAACCCTGGGCTGGTTGTGGTGGCTTGACTGTCCTGGATTGAAACGTGGGTCAAACCAGCTTCAGAGACCAGTCATATGCTAAAAGAGCCAGTTGCAGTTGGCCCCTTAATGTCTGTAGATAACTTGAGAACTGGAAAGGGGTGGATAAGTAGATGGCATTTCACTGGAAGTGCTTGGAATATTTTCTATATCTTCTGTTGTGCCTTTTGTTTGAATACATCTGGACTTGTATTATAAGCATGTATGTCTTTGCAGAAGCAGAATCATGAGATTCTATAGTATAGTGATAATTAGCGTGTCCCTGTAACTTTTGTTCTTGATGCATGATCTCTGAAGTAGCGGACTCACTCATGATGTTTTTGATCAGTTGATAAATGCATTAGTTCTGTAGATTAGAGGGGTACACTGCCATAGAATATACTCATTTTATCACCTTTTTCTTTACAAAAATAAAGAGGTATACATAAAACTGAGATGATAGAGATCAAAGAATACTGTGATTCTTCTGGTGTTTAGTCTGTCCTTTTTTTTTTTGCCTAAATTTTCTTTATTTCCACGTATAGCTGGTACAACAAATTTAATTAACTGGAGGTAAATTACCAGGTTTTTTAATAAGTATTTTTTAAGTCAGCGGAAAAGTCCTCCTCTCCTGACTTTTGGGGATGGTTCTCTTGATTGACAGCTTTCCCCGTTGTGGCATTGCCACAATGATGCTGACTTGAGCCAGATGGTTGTGTGCTAGAGTTTCTGATGAAACTGCTTCTGTGAGCTGTAATATATAGTGGCTTCATGACCCGCTTATCATACCTGTACTGCTTTAATCTTTAGATGGCTCAGAGAACAGTCAAAGGTTGTTCTTAACCAGACTATATAGAAGCTGATTTTTAACAGTAAGGAGATGCAGTTGGCCTTTTTCCCAAACAGCACATCAGCTGCTTTTCCCAGCTAATGGTCTGGTATCTTCTTATCAGCAAATACATCACTTAAAAGCCAAAAGGAAGTCTTGGAAAATCATACACAAGAAATAAAGCAGATGTAAGGTTAGCACCTGTCTGATTAGCATTTCTGCTTTTTTGGGGGATGCACATTAGAATTTGCAGCTGTGAAATGCTATGCTTTAATGTCATGGTTTAAATGTTTTATTGATTGTTTCAGGGCCGAAATCTTGCAGATCTTAGAAGGAGTCAGCCTCGAGGGACTTTCACACTGAGCACAACGCTGCGATTAGGCAAACAAATTCTGGAATCAATAGAAGCCATTCACTCTGTGGGATTTCTGCATCGTGACATCAAGCCTGTATGTTGTTTTGAAAATTTTTCTTTTGGCTGGTTGTCTGTCTGTTCTGCTTGAGCCAATAAAGATAGTCTGAATATGGGCAGATCTCATTGGAGACACTTAGGCCTCCTTGCACACTCCTTCTGTCTGACACATTGGCTATTTTCTATAAGTACAGAATATTAATATAGTTATTGTCATTCCTTTAAGGGCAGAGTAAACTCATTTTTATTAGCATAGGCTACTCCATAGTGGGTTAGTAACTGTCAGTTGTACTTGTGCCAGTCAAGATCACATGACAAAGCAATCTAATTTTGAACCATTTGGAGTCCAAACAATTATTACTATAAAAGAGGTTCAGAAAGTAAGTCTTGCTCTCTGACCCATCGCTTGAATAAATGCTATTTCATGTTTTGACTTAGCTAAATAATCTTCTTAAACTTTTCTGAGCAATTGGCATTAAAAAAAAAAATTGAAGTATAGTTTCCAGTATTGGAAACACAGTCATCTGCCTGGGTGAGGTACAATAATTCCAAGTCTCACTGTAGGAGTCAGTCTTTTTTCTGTAGTTCTTCACTGCTTGATCTGAACACTACACCATCCCTGAGACCATCTTCCTTCTTGCAAAATCATGTGCTGCTTCTAAAATCAGCTGGTTTTGGTCAGATTCAGCTGAAAATCAGTCACTAATGTGACTGGCCACAAATCCTTTATCGGCCATCCATTATGGTAAAGGCTATAATTTAAGATGGGGGTTAAAAAAAGGGCTGCTTCATTTGCTTGTTGTCGTTTTATTTACTAGGAACCAAAATCCATTGTTTTTTAGATGTCTGAATGTTCAGATAAATTTAGGTAATGCAATAGAGTGGATGGAGATTAAGGGAGTTAGGGCAGAATAGTGCATGCTGGCAGCTGAACCACGAACAGAAGCATTTGTCTACAATAACTCCAGCCTGTTATGCAAGTGACAGAGCTCTCGCTGCAGAGCTAGTGGTGTTAAATGTAGCTCTTCCTCATAGCAGCTGAAATTTAGCTAAGCTAATGTGAATTTTAGTTATTTTGAGACTCCACAGTCTCTTAATCTGCAAAGTGAACTTCTTAATGTCGCAGTGCTTCTCTCTCTAGTCATGATGTTTAAGACGCATCTTAAAATTCTTCTCATTGACTTACGTTTCCACCAGAGGAATGTGGGTCTGTATGGCAAAGTTCTGTTAACAAATGGCCACTCTTACCCAAGTTGCTGGTATCAATTTGATTCTTTTCTTTCTTTTTCTAGTCCAATTTTGCCATGGGCCGCTTACCTTCAACATACAGGAAGTGTTACATGTTAGACTTTGGTCTGGCGCGTCAGTATACCAACACTACTGGTGAAGTCCGGCCAGTAAGTAAATTTTAAGTATTTTTTTTCCCCCCGAGTTTTGCAACTGCTTAGGCATGGAAAGGTTTTGTGATTTTGTTTGATTTGTGGTTGTTATGCTTGGTGATTTTATTGGACTGCGTTTTCTGCAAGGTGAGAAGCAGCAGGTGACTTCAACTGAGTTGGGAATCTAAGAAGGGATGCTTGCTTTTGTCTTACAAGGTGTGTAGCTTTTTAATTATTTTTTTTTGTTGTTCCTTTAGGATAATCATATTTTCCACAGCCTTGGAATACTTTACTGAGTACATTGTGGCCGAGCAAAGAAGGATGAGCCCAATGCTGGCCATGTAACTTCTGTAGTCCCAGAGTATTGGCCTAGTTCAGTTCTCTGTGATCTGGGGTCACTCATAAGGATGGTTTTATGTGTATTGCCCCCGTCCAGATTTCTTAGCAAGAGTATTTCAGCGTGCCTGCTGGAGGGGAGGTAAGGCCAGGGGGCCTAACTTTCACCACTTCTGTTTTATCTTCAGTCCTTTTACCAGCACTGTGTTATTTGGGGTCACTCATAAGGATGTGTTAAGCTTCAGATGCTCTAGGTATCAGTCAGAGCATTCCTAGATCGATTTCAGAACGCAGCACAAGCAGGGAGGGCTCAGAACAATCTCTCTGTTTATCATCCTAGGCTTACACCTTTTGGTCTGCACATTTTCTCCATCTGCAAGATAATTGTTGTTCCAGAACATCTTGACAATGTGAGAGCTAAATTCAGAGACTGTAGTGCAGGATATGGCTGGGGACTGGGAAGAAAGTAAAGATCAGTGAGCAGATTTTGTGTCTTTGGCAGATGAACACAGCTGGAGGATTTTTCTTCTGTTTTTTCTTCTTCTTTTTTTTTTTGTAAGTATTTTCACTTGGACATAGCAAGCTTTTTCTATTTAGCTGTAGATGGGAGCAGTTCCTAAGGTTGTGTCTGCGTCTTGGTCTTGAAAAGAAACACACTATGTGCTACTGGTCTTCCTTGTCAGAGCTGTGTAGTTTGGGGATAACCCTTTTCCAGACTGCCCTTTTCAAAATGCAGCCCCACTCCTTTCCTCTTTCTGCAGTCAAAATTCAAGCTTATTATGGATTGAAATTGGCATTTGGTTTTCTGCAAAATTTCTTCATTGCTTCAGTGAAACGAACTATGTTTTATGCCTGTATTTCAAGTACCATTGTTTGAACGCTGTTCTCTCTTTACAATTAAAGAAACTATTTTTTCCAGATGTCTCTTCTTTTGGATCCTCTCTTTTCTCCCTTTCTCTCACTAATTTAAAATTACTTTGCTTTTATTTTGCTACATTGTTAGAGAGTACTCCCATGCCCTGGTTTTGCAAACAGCACGACATCCAAACTTGACCTTTTTCAGAAGAAAAGATACTTCAACTGTGTCATGAGCTGTGTCCTGCTTGGGTTGCTGTGGGTGAGGTGGGGCTTGGTAAGGACACAAGGGTCATTGGGGTCATTCTGATGGTTGGTTGGTTGCTTGCCACAGCTGGGCCTTGTAGAAGGACTAATGACACATAATCTTTTCCTGACAAAAAGACTCAGGGATCACCTGGGGGGTGGGAATATCTTCTGCTGAGAGTGGTAAAAAGTCTCAATTAGTTTGGGATGTGGGAAGATCATAGGAGCAGAGTCTTATATCCCTACTGTACCTATTCTCCCATGCCACACTTCGGGTGGTGAGGCTTTTTGACAAAAATGATATAATAAAAAATACATAAATATTTACTTGAGTCCCTTTTAACATTATGTTATAGTCATTGGGCTGTTCGATCCTTTTGTGTCCCTGCTGCCTGATACCGCTGTTGAGTCCCACTTAAAGGACTGGGCCATTTACTTGGAGAAGCATGCTGTGATTGCTGCCCAAATAATCCACTGAGCATTAGGAAGGAGATGGGGGTGAAGGATGGTATGAAGACAAGTGAAATGAGATTTTGTGTAGGTTTTTTTTTTTTCTTTATTTCATTAAGAACTTTATCTTTTATTTCCCCAAAAAGATTGTTTCAAGCCAGTAAGATAAATTCTTCTTTCTCCATTCTCTTTCAGTACCTTTATCCGTGAAGGATACAATTCCCAGATTTATAACATGATCATCCTGAGCCTAGTTTTTTTGTGACTTAGTTCTGAGGTACAATACAAAAGATAGGTAGGAGAAGGAGCTCGCTTTCTCTTTTTCTGGAAGCACGTCTGAATTTTGCTTTCAGTAGTATTCATTTATTAACGGGTGTTTTCTGCTCAAATAGGCTCCGTGCAGTTTCCTGCAGTTTCAGAACCATTGTCAGAGTTTATGAATAATACCATAGAAAGTGTTTGCTGTTTTCACATCCTCTGAGATTCATAACCTCAATCTTGCTTATCAGCTTTTCAGAAAGACTCTAAATGACTTGCTAGTAAGACAGATAATGGGCCTGGCTTTTAGGATGCCTTGGCATTGTTGGTTTTTTTTAACTTATCTTTTGCCGCCTTATTTTTGGTCACTTTTCTATTTTGAAAACACCTTTGATTTTGAAAAAGAGAAAAGCCTGTGATCCTGTGGAGCAAATCCTCTACAAACCTGTGTTTGTGCTGATTTTGCGAAATTATTTTTATGTGCAATTCACTGATGCCAAACAGTATGAATGTTTTTAATATGAAAAGGCAAGGAGCTCCTTAGTAGGCAGATAGCATAGGCTGTTGCTAAAAAGGTCTCATTCTGATTTTTCTAGAGGTTGATCAAAGCTTTGAAGTGGAATGATTTTTACTGTCCGTGATCTTCATTGAGTGTTAGTTCCTCCATCCTCAGCTGTTACAACTCTGGCTTTCCAGACCTTCTTTCAAGGGCCACCACAGTAGCTTTTACCTAAGGACCTGTTACTCTGCTAAGCTTCTGATGAGTACTGTGTATTTGGTTTGTTTGTCTTTACAGAGGGTAGCTACTTGACAGTTCAACTTGATTGCTTGACATTTGTAAAGTTGTGGGCCACTTGGTTGAACTAGATCCAAATTTATTCTGAATCTGAATTTATTCTGTGCTTCTAGGAAAACAAACCTGATGGACCTGATGTGGGATGCTAATATTAGCACAAATGCTACTCTTTGGGGAAAAGCTGTTGTTGCACAGATTTGCTTTGATGGGAATGGTCTCACCCTTCTACCACTTGCCCCTTGCCTGATGTTGCAAAATTTCCTGGGTTGTGGAGTCTCCTACAGTCTGTAGGAACTCACATTGCGCTATAAAGACACAAGATGGTTGGAGCCAGCAAGCATGGAAGGAAGCATCAGCAACAATTTTCCCTCCATTAGCATTCAGGGGAACTCAGCTGTTCTCAACAGTCTCATTACTCCATACTGAGGGTTGTAGAAGTCAGTCTTTGATAGTCACTCCTTTGGACAGGTAGAGCAGATGTGCATCAGTTGGGTAAGCCATTTGGTGTCCATTGTGTGTTGAGATCTGCTTAGGGCCTGGCCGAAGGCTGCTTCTTTGGCTACCATCAGCATTTCTGTCATTTGGATCAGAGTCAATATCCTGGCTGGCAGGAGGGACTCTGGCTATTACGATAAACAGGACAGACTGCCAGTGCAAAAAAAATGTAGTATTTCCAAAGGGTTTTGTTTTCAAACACTTGGGAGGACAGGGAAATGAAGGAAAAGATAGGCAGTTTGAAAAAACTGCTAAAGGAGATGCTCATTTCTTTATTGCTCCTCCCTGCCCCTCCGAGCCCCACTCTCTCCTGTTTGAAAGGTGGCACATACTGGATAAGGTCTGTGATCTGTATTCAGCGGGGTATGTTTGACCTGGAATTTCCCATTTGTCAAGTGATAATTCACAAAGTATTCCTGGTCCATTACCCTTAGCATCTTTTGTTGCTCAATACTTGCGTATTTACTGGAACAGAGAGTGGAAGAATAACTTAGTCACAGTAAAGAGGACCATCTCCAGGGCTGTGAGGCTCCTGAGAGCCCTTTTCTAGGAACATGCCTTAATTTTATGCAAAACTGTGAAGCTTCAATGAGAGGGATCACAATACACCTGCTCCCATTCTGCCTGTGGCTTAAATACACAATGTTTGTGGTACTCTGCTGTCCGGTGAGAATGCATGAACACCTGTAGGAGAGGAGCTTATTGAACCTGAGAATTCCAAACTTTGAGTGAATGACCTAACGCTGGAGAGAATAAACTGTATTCCCATTCAGTGTCATCCTTTTTTTTTTTTTTTTTTGTGACTCTGAACCTTTATTTCTTTTTTTCTGGTTCTGCTCACCAGAAGATGCCTGGGTTGCTTCACCCTGCTGTATTGCCTCTCCAGGCAGATGCAGAAGTTATTCAAGTCCCCTGAGAGTACCAGGGTATGCAATTGCAATGCTTTCCTTCAGGTGTCTAAAGAAGGCTTCATCTACTTCTTCTTTTTGATCAGGCAGTCAGTGGCAGATGCTTACCATTACGTTACCTGTGTTAATTGGTGCTGATCACTTAACCATCAGCAGTGACTGTTTCAGCACCAGCTGAAAGGAGACCTTCGTACATTCAAGCCACTCCTGCATAAATGTGCCTCCTTGCCTTCCCAGTCCTTCTTTCCATTCATTGCAGCACTTGGGCCATGCAAGCTGTCCCACCAAGTCTCTGTAATCCCAGTGAGATCATCGTTTTGCAACAGCACATAGACCAGTAACTCCTGTTTCTTTCATGTATGTGTTTGTGGACAGGCACTTGAGGTAAGCCACCAGTTGAGCTGCTTTCCCAGGTTAGGCATGAGAGCTTCTATCGTCCTCTCCCAGGACACCTCACAACCTCTGTTCTTCCATTTCTCTTCAGGTTGCCTCTGTTCTTCCATTTCTCTTCAGGTTGCCTCTGTTCTTCCATTTCTCTTCAGGTTATGGTGATGCTCTTGTTTTTCAAGCTTATGTTCTGCACCTTCCACACCCCGCACACTTTTTCTCCATGGGATCTTCCCAGGATCTGTGCTATTGTATCACTTTAGTGGCAAGGAAGCAAAGAGCTTTTTTAGGGATTTAACTATTATTTCCTCTAGATACAACCTTCTGCCATGGTTCAGATGATAGAGATATGAGCAGCTTTATTCACTGTGCAGTCAGTGTTGATGCACATCTTAAGACAACAGAGCTAAGCAATTGGGGAATGAATTGAAAAGTTGTTTGTTTGTTTGTTTTCTTAAATTTATGTAAGTATCTTCTATAGAAAGCACACAAGTCAAAGTTTTCACCTTGTATTAATTTTTATAGCAGGGAGCTGGACTAGCAGAACATGTTTGAGGCGGAGAACTAAGGCTGAGCAGAAAATTTGAACTTGGAGGTGAAAATAGACATAAATGTTGTTATACAGATCAAACAACATGTGCTCTATAACATAGTGGAGGTGTTCTGAGCCACGAAGGTCTTCTGGGTTAATGTAGGTCAGGTTTTGGACAATAACTCCTTGATCATTACTGATCTTTGTTCAGGTCTGCTAGATTTGTCACTGACATGCAGTACAGAAAGCGTTATACTTTTCCTCTGTGCCTTCAGAAACGTATTCCCTGTGGCTTTACAAATATTAATTGAAAGCGGTCGAGGATTTAGGAGCTTGGTCTTAATTATTTGTTGGAAAATAGAGGAGAGGCTATGGGGTTTTTTTCTGGGATCTCTCTCTCCGGTTGCAAGATCTGAGGCTGGGCTGTTGTGCTCAGCAAGCATTTTATTTATTTTTTTTTTAGCTTAGTCAGCTGCAGCCCCGTGGATTAGATCTCGATCTCCTGGTGGCTCAGACTGCACTGCAGCAGTTTGCGGTGCCTGGCTGAAGATCCGTGTGCGAGGGCAGCTCCCAGAGTCAGTGGGCAGAAAGAAGATGCTGTAGGCAGGACAGTGCACAGCCTCCTGTTTAGAGGAGCACGATGAAGGCTGCAGAAATGTGTCAGCTAATTGAGGAAAAAGGTATTCATTTTCCCATAGTGTCTGTTCGTAGCGTTAAAAATAAACTTTGCTGCAGTGAACAAGGTATTAGCACAGGACAGAAAGCTATGGTTTTCTACTAAGGAGTTTTCCCCCACTGGAAAATGAGCTGTAAAATAACACAAAGGATATTAACTCCTACATCCTAAGACCCCAAATATTCAAACATAGGAGCCCATTAGCTTTTAGACTTACTTTGTACTTCAAATATATGTGACGTTGTGTAGGAGATGAACATTTTGCAGTAGAAGAAACAGATTTGTGGAGCTGTAGTACACAGAGTTATATCCCTTAGAAAGGGATATAATATTTATCTTAAACTTCGTAAAAAGGTAATTGGAGATAAGGCTGAAAGCACAGCATAGACACATTGGTTCACACAGAGATGGGAAAGGGGAAAAAAAAAAGCACCTATGTCTTTAAAAATATTGCACACTTAATATACTATAGAAATGCTGTTTCTGTGGGAATGGGTTAGTTATAAAACAGATCATCATGAAAATTACGTAAAGGTTCTCGTTGTTACTTTCATTGTTGAGGCAGCAAATTTGGACTTGAGAACAGAGTTCATGTTCTGGTTTAAAACATTGCACCTTCAGAAAGCCAATGCAATTGAAACTAAAAGTATGAAAAGAGCCTAGCTGGTGGATTTGAAAATCCATTAGTGAGCAGGGACTCTTGTATCTTGTTATAAGTAACTGTTTCTCTGCTTTCCTCCCCTGGAAGCCCTGGTTCAGTGAGAGTGACCTCAGATCATCGACATCAGGTTGTTGGTGGTTTTATTTTGTCCCAGCTCTCTGGGACCAGCGGGTCCAGAGAAGGGCAACGAAGCTGGTGAGGGGTCTGGAGCACAAGTCTTACGAGGAGAGGCTGAGGGAGCTGGGGTTGTTCAGTCTGGGGAAGAGGAGACTGAGGGGAGACCTTATAGCTCTGTACAAGTACCTGAAAGGAGGCTGTAGAGAGACGGGGGTCGGTCTCTTCTCCCAAGTTACAGATGTCAGGACAAGGGGTAATGGCTTCAAGTTGCGCCAGGGGAAGTTCAGGTTGGATATTAGGAAACATTTCTTTACTGAAAGGGTTGTCAGGCATTGGAACAGCCTGCCCAGGGAGGTGGTGGAGTCACCATCCCTGGAGGTGTTTAAGAAACGTGTAGACATGGATGATCTCTGAGGTCCCTTCCAACCACTACGATTCTGTGATTCTTTATTGCTCTTGTGGTACAGGAGTGAGGGGAAAGGAAGGACAACTCAGTTTCAAATCCCATATATTCCTGCAGGCAACTGAGATCCCATTTTCCATTTCTGATTGTCTTTACTGCCAAGCTTCGGGGGGGATATGGTGCATCTGAGTATGTCATACCTTCTGGTCGATGCTGTTCCACTTGTAGCTCTGATTATTCTTTCCACTGGGCTACAGAGAGAGTAACAGAAAATGATTACTGTGTCCGGTGGTGAGGGAGTGGGGGCTTCACTCCCTGGGCAAGTGCATGTTGAGTTGGATTGCAGGTCAAGCCTCCCCTCCATCAGGTAAGTGCATTGGCTGCCAGGTTACAGAGTGCCTGGCATACACTTTCTCTTGGTAATAAGTATGCAATTATTCTGTGCTAAAGGAATCCTTTCCAACTTGGATGTTCTTAGACTTGCATCTCGAAGAACCCTGTGGTTTAGGGGTGAGGGTGTAACTCTGGAAGGAGGGAGGTGTGGTTTTCATCCCTGTCCGAGGAGTGGAGAGATTTGAACTTAACTCTGCTGCACCTCAGTGATTGCCACGACTGTCTTTTGTCTTCTTCCTTTTGGTAGAAAAGGACTGTCTTCTCCATCTGACTCCAGGAAAGCATTATGAGCTATAAATCACAAGTGGGATGTGACTAACACTCTACAACACTCTCCAAAACATTTCAATAGCAGTGGTTCCCTCTCTGTGTTACAGCACATGAAAAACTTATCTTTCTTACTCAGCACTCTCCATGATTTCCATGGGGACATTCTCTGCTACTTGTTCCCCTATGGGACCATGCATGTAAGAAACAAGTGGGGCTCTGAGGTCAAAATTCTCTTGTTAAAAATTGAATTATAATTGCATAATAGGATTACAGCTGGAATAAGCTTTTGATAAAAAAAAAATGCTCATTCTTAGCCCTGTTCTAATGTGAAAAAGGCATCCTCATCTCCAGTACAAGTTCTGGTGCAGGGATTGTGTGGTGAGACAGTTGGTTCACGCTATTCAGAAAGAAAAAAAATATTTTCCTGGTCTTTTCTGATGTTAAAAATCCATTGGAAATTTTGAATTCTCAAGTAAAGAAGGAAAGGTGGCATTTTTAACTCATCTCCTTTGGGTCTTTTGCTTTGGAAAGAATAGTAGGAGGCTATTAAGTAACTTTCTCAAAACTAAATTTTGTGCAAAAATCTACGGAATTCTTAGAATTTGCACATTTTTAGGGAGGAGGAATACTCAGACTCAAATAAGAAAGTCCATTGGGTTGACTGCTTTAGATTGATTTCTGTTGGAATAAGTGTCTCTCAGCCGAGGTCTTCCTTCAGCTTAGTGAATTGAGTTTTAAGGCTTTGTAATAAGTTATAATTAGCTCTTGCCTCTGATCAGGCTGGCGATTCACATCTTAAGATGCAACGACTGCTCACGGGGACCTAAAAGCAGTGCTGACCTTGGTTCTGCTGGCTAACAAATGAAGGACCACCCTGCGTCCCACCACAGCCAGAGGAGACCCCAACTGTCTCTAGGATGGAGCCCTGCAGCAGCCATCAGGGAAAGGGAAAGAGGAAGTTGGCAGCTCTGAAGCCTGTAAAGTTGGGAAGCCAGTGATTGTATGGAAGTTGCTGATGAGAAAGCAAGGGGGTAGCTGCAGGAAAAGCTGCAGGAAAAGCTGCAGGAAAAGCCAAACACCATGGTGGAAACCCGTGACAATTAAAATGGGGAAGGGGAGGCATCTCTGCTCATTTTTAGAAACTTACGTGCTAATGTTAGAACTTGTTCTGGGTGAAAAGGGCAAAAGATGAGAGAGCAAATCCTCTTGCTGGTTTTCAGATCAGTTTGATAGGGGGAGGAAGGGAGGTGTAGGTATCAGGTAATTTTAGGAAGGAAAATCATGGTAGAACCATACAACTCCTACAACCATCAACGCCTACAAGTATCTCAAGGGAGGGGTGAAGGAGGAGGGAGCCAGACTCTTTTCAGTGGTTCCCACTGAGAGGACGAGGGGCAACGGGCACAAGTTGGAACATAAGAGGTTCCACTCAAATATGAGGAGAAACTTCTTCACAGTGAGGGTGGCAGAGCCCTGGAACAGGCTGCCCAGGGAGGGTGTGGAGTCCCCTTCCTTGGAGATTTTCAAGACCCGCCTGGATGCTCCTGAGTAACATGCTCTGACAAGCTCTAGGCAATCCTGCTTCAGCAGGGGAGTTGGACTAGATGATCTCTATGGTCCCTTCCAACTCTAAAAATTCAGTGAAACTCGCCTGTGGTTAGGCTGCGTTCATCTCTGCTCTCAACTATATCCTCTTAGGTGTGATGTGTGAGCAGGGGGAGGTTAAGTCTCTAGAGGGACCCCTCTCTCCACTTTACAGAGCTCTCACAAACCACACGGGCTCACCCAATGTCTAAAAGAAGCTAAATACAGCCTGGGCCAACAGCCTGGGGGAGGATGCTGGGAGATGGCAACAGCTGATCAGGAGACCCAGCTTTCTGGAGGGATACAGTATTAAATTGTTTTTTTAATTCATTTCTGTTTAATTTTTTTCTCATTTTGTTGTTTTTTTATCATGTTTTTCTTTGGGTTTCTCTCTGTTTTACAGTTCTTTTGGGCTCTTCTTTTGAGGCTGTGTTTGATGCGTTGGCTTCCCATCCGCTGCTCGTAACCATCTCTGCTATGAGTTGTGAGTGAGCCATCACCATGCTTCTGGGTTTTTCATTTTGTTTTGTGCTTTTGTTATATATGGAAGTCCGAATTACACCTGGTTTTCTTTTTTTCCCTCATGATATGTTTGTTTTTCAGCAGGATCGTGACAGCTACCTAACTGTGATGCAGAGGCCTAGAACAACACTGCCTGAGGGGCTGGCAGATATTTGGGTGGTGCCAGAGACTCTGATTTTGTCACTTCTGTGGCTTCGGAGGCAAGGGGAGGGGAGTTCTCTCATCTTAAAATTTTTGGTTCCAGCTTCCTCTATTTATTTCTGACTCCCCATTGGGACAAAATATACTACTGTCATTAGTTCTACAAAGTGCTGCTGTTTAAATTAGCAGACAAAATACATATAAGAGATGCAGAGTTTGGCTCCACAAGAGAGGTAGAGATGCATATCACTGCATCTCCCCCATGAGTGTAACTATGGAAGCAGGAGATCCTTAGAAGTCACAGAGATACTGCCTTTTTAGTTCAGTAAAAGCTTCCGTTCGCTTTTCCTTCTTACTACAACTTTTCCAACAAGTCATTTCAATCCAAGATATATCTCCAAGTGCTTCCAGTGATCTGTGGCATTTCCTCTCTCCCCTTACCACCTTTTCTTCAATCTGTGCTAACTTTCTTTTCATTTTCTTACTGCTGGAAGTCCTTTTCCTGTTTCCAGGAGAGGTGGGTTAATGATCCTAGATGACAGCAGGCCTGCCAGGGGCAAAGGTGGTGGATCTCATGAGGTGCTTGCAGAAACTTGGGGAGGAACCAGCAGTCATGTTCTATGAGAGTACCAGAGGCATAAGAAATGGCAGGAGGAAAGTACTGGCATCCAAATAAAGTTTTTTAGGAAGGAAGCTGGAAACTGGGACATTCAAACTATCAATCTCGGGACTAGATGGGCAAGAGGAAGAATTCTGTTCTCTATGATCGTGGTGTAAGGAGCAGGGATTCAGATTAATGAGGAATTATGAGCACTCTTGAAATAAAGGGAGCATATACAGGAAAGACAGACTTCACGTGAATGGTAAAGGAGACACTTAAAATACAAATGTGTTGTTGGCACTTAAAATACGAATGATGGTGAGGGTTTGAACTGGAGAATGATGAAAAGCTGATGGGTGCAAAAGAGCACAGACTGGAACAATGCATCCACTTCGGATAGGATTTTGTTACCTCATTCTGTCTTTGTCTGTGAGGTCGTGTACATTACTAATATATTGAAAGGAACACAGAGTATAATTTTTGCTCTGTGGTAGTGATCTAATACATTCTCCTGAGCTAAAACTCATTTTAAACCAAGCTTCTAACACAATGCAATATATTTCATATCTCTGTCATCTCCCTGACAGCTCTGTGTAATAAATTACTTTAGCTTTGTGCTAGGCACAATCTGAATGCAGGAAGAGAGATACTTTCCCTGAGTAACAGTTTTGATAGTAATACTGATGTGAAAAAAAAAATAAATAAATCATGTATGGTTTAAAATTGTGTCTCAGCTTGCTAGCTTATTAAATATATCATGTATGATTTAAAATTGTGTCTCAGCTTGCTAGCTTATTACCTTCTTATCATTTTGGGGATTCAATTCAATTGGGTTATATATGATTCCATTGTCTGAAGCTCCTAACTGTTACAGTTTCAGTTCTGTGACAAATACGGACTGGTCTGGACAGCAAGGATGCTTTATCCAGGCTCTTTTCCACTGCTGGGCAATGCAGTGATGGAATGAAATTTGTTAACTGAAAGAGATGAAGTGTGTAAAGAAATCATCTGGAAAATTCATGTTGATAAATTCAGAAGAGAAGTCAATAACACTTGGGTACATAGAATGTGTTACAATACATGCTCAGGCAGGAGCTGTTTGTTTAGATGAAAAGCAAGGTATCTCTACAGCCATGGAAATACTTGATTGCAGTGATTAGTGACAGTCAAAAGGCATGACTAATTGCCTTGTGGCAATTGCAGGGCAGTCAGATATGGTTAAAAGAGGTGAAACCTTTAGGAGAAAAAGGTGTTGTTAACACAGTTAACATCTGCATGTTTTATTCAAAGCTCTAAACGTCCTGTCAAAACAATTGCAGAGTCTTGCTCAGTTGCAGTGTCCTCCCTTGGCTGAGGTACCACATGAGAGAGGACTGGATGGAGAGCCCTTTGGGTTCAGCTGCAGGACTGGCCTGGTGAACTCTGTCATATTGGCTGTGGGACAGATATACAGTTAAAAGATGGCTGGGCTTTTGATTTGCTTCTGAAGGAGGAGGGGAGTACATTTGCAAACTGCCTAGAGTTGGTTTCAGAACAGATCTAATTAAAGACTGCAAAGATAGCCTGTCTGCCAGAAATAGTAAGTATTGATCTAAAAAGATTTTCAGAGACATCGCCAACCAGCGCATGTGGGACTTGGTTCAGTACATACACAGTTGATAACTGAAGATGTTGAAGTAGGGAAGGAGCATGAAAGACAAACTGCCATGGACTGCAAACATTGAACAATATTTGTTCTGAAAACATTATGTCTTACACACTAGAGCTGCTCCAATACACTAGTTTTTTATGGCTCATGGAGAGTATCCAAACACGCTAGGCTTCCACTCATAATGGAAGAAAGGAATGTCCTCTTGCTTTTGAATATGTAGAGGACATTACAGTGATGGCTGATTCCAACAGCTGTATTCCAGTGGCCAGTATTATGCTTTTCAGGAACTCACATGGGTGAATTCACTGGAATTCTGAAAAATACTTTGCAGCCATTTGTCAGTGGGAATTCTAAATGTATGCTCCGGGAGGAATGAGGTACAAGGTCATGAATATAATATATAGTATCTTGACTACTTATTTAGCAGCAGGTAATAGCTTACAGCTCAAACTGGTGTACTCGTAAGATGAAATGCTGCATTAAGCACACGGGATATGCTTATGGGTTCTCCTTGTGGAATATTTGATTAAAGTAAAGGAGCTGTAAGACAGACTTGTAGCTTTTTTTTTGCTTGGAGTCACTATAACTTAAGAGCTGCATTAATACACCATTCGGGTGTGTGTTAGTGGCACGATGTTGGTGAACTTGTCTGAAAAAACATTTAAAGTTTTATTCTTTCTGAGGATATTGAAACTCAGAGCAACTTCCCTGAACCCAAAAGCCAGCCAGTTGTGTATGTATTTCAGCGGACAGAAAGGTGCCCTAGAATAAAAGTACAGTTTTAGGCTTAGTTCTGAAAGCACAGGCACAGCTGAAAGAACAACCACGAATCGGCTCAGTGGGAGAAGTTACCAATTAGAGTCGTTGCTCAAATTTCTGTAAGAGCAGGATCTTAATTATGAGTAAGTTTAGATCTTTGCCCAAGCTTAACCTTATTATGGAAGATTATTATGGCCTGAACCTGGTTTTGCCAGGTGAATTCTGAAAGCACTGCTCTTAACTCTGGTGCATCTAGCTAAGCCGAAAGGATTTGGTGGATGTCCTTACATAAATGCATTTTTTTTCAGAACAATGACATCTTCAGTAAGTGAACTCACATGGTCTAATGTTCTTGTGGAGGCAGTGGTAGGAAGAGTTGGAAGTGTTGCTTAGCCCCCAGAACAGAGAAAGCCTCCAGCTCAGAGGAACAGTCACAGGAGAACTGCCTTCTTCCACAGACCTCTATATCGAGGCTTTATTTCTCAAGGACGTGCAGAACAAGAGAATCGGAGAAAGAGAAAATAAAGATACATGCTGTAGGATATACTGCCAAGAATCTGGAAAAAAGCAAGGACTCTGAAAGTCAGAGGTTCTTAATTTGTTTAAGTCTTACAGGGGATGTTGACGAGCAGTGTCAGCAAAATGCCTATGGTCATCTGGCCTGACCAGGCTGCCCTCAAGCTTTGCTTAGCTCATGTGACTCAATTTTGCACTTGCGCTTCTTTACTAGCTTTTCCCTTGACCTGAGGCTTAAAAAGGAAAATATGATCTTGGATAATGTTCTTAGCTCTGTGCCTATCACTGTATTACGCTTCTAACCTATCACTGTAACCACCTTGCCCTCTCTCTGTAAAATAAGCTTTTCTAGAAATGTAGAATTGGAGAATGCTATCGGATTAGCTGGATTAGAGAATACAAAGGCAGTAAGAGCTTTGTATCCTTTGGGTGCATACGCAATGCCAGGATAGATGAGAAGAGAAGTTCTCAGGAGTTAGCTGCGCAGGGGATTCAGGAATCTGTTCTGTCTCTGAGATTTTCTCTTGTCTCCCTTCAGCCTCGCAACGTCGCTGGTTTTCGAGGAACGGTCCGCTACGCTTCGGTGAATGCACACAAAAACCGAGTGAGTATTTTTTTGGTTATAAGGAGTCATAAGCAAGGTTATTTCTCCTCAGAAACCTGTTTTCAGGGGGAGAGGAGTAAGAGATGTGAGTTCTGGTTTGTCACCTACGGAAGTTAGTGTAGCAGATTAATTCCATTAGGTGTACTTTAAGGTCAAAATTATGATTCAGTTACCGAATCTTTTCTAGCAGCCTTATTAGTTGTAGTTATTTTGTTATCAGACACTGAATTCCATTAGGTGGTGAAGGCTGTTGACTGTAAGGTCAAAATTATGATTCAGTTACCGAATCTTTTCTAGCAGCCTTATTAGTTGTAGTTATTTTGTTATCAGACACTTTTCAAGGGGGGGAAAAAAGCAACTACATGCTAAAGTAGAAATTGGTTTAAGCGCCAGGCTGCTTGCTACTCGTGTCTAGCAGAACTTGGCTATGAATTAGCAAGTGCTAGGTCCCCAAATCCATTCTGCACCTGAAATTTTTAATACTAACATCGTGCTGTCAGACAAAGAGCCACCTAGTGAAAGCTAGGTTTATTTTTCCCTGAAAAAAGCCATTATTTACATAATGTCTGGCCTGTTGCATTCTAAATGCTTCCAGAAGTCTCATCCAACATTCTTCTCAAAACACTCGTTTGTCCTATTCCAGTAATGTTCCTTTGTAAACAGTAAACCATAAATCCTCAGTTTCTGCTGCTAAGTGCTCGTCAGATGGAAACTATCAGCCCTTTTGCATTACCTCCAGGTTTCTGGCCTTATTTGGGTTGAGTCTGTAGGACAACCTGTGACATTCGAGGAAGTTTCATATTTTTTTAGGAAAGGAAGTTATTGTCTGCAGAAGGTGGAAATTATGATATGGGGAGGGCAGTTGATTGCCTTCATTAATTCATTCTGTTTCCTGAGAGACATTGAGGAACCTGAAGTATAATTTTTGGAAGAGCTGAATAGTGCCAGCTGTAGCTGGCATCAGCTGAAGGTATATTTAGACACAAAAATTGCTGTATAATGCATGCTATTCTGAGAAATCATGTTCTAGACATTGGATGTTGAGCACCAAAAATGGCTTCCTGTGCTTTGACAATTTCAGCCTTAATCCCCGTGTTTCAGTTTCCCATTTGCTAGGCCAGGAGGAGAGTGGTATGTGAAAACGTTACAAATCTGTAAATTGTTGTGGTGCTCGATGTTTTGCAAAAGCCCTTGAGTAAGTGCTGTCTTGTGAGAAGAGTTTGAATGATATTTAGCTTAAAAACAATAATAAAAAACACTCTCTACACACAGTATGGTTTTTTTTTTCTTAATCTAGGTTATTCTGCATCCCATTAATAAATATTCAACTCCTGTATATTCAGTGAGGGAGAGTCCTATGGAAAACTTGTGCTTTATTGTATAGATAAAATCTCTTTCCTAATATATTCACAAAAAGGGGGGGAAATGATGTTATTTGGGTGACTGTATTGACATTGCCAAGTTTAAGAAATGCTTGATTTTTGCATCTTTAGTCTTTAATCTGGCTTCTTTAATCATTGAATGGGAAGTATGATTTCTCTTCCTGCTTTTTGAAATGAGGTAGCTCATCTGAAGAGCACACCTGGACTACTGAGCAGCATGGAACTTTGCTCCTCAGTCTTCATCTCTCTTTTCTCCAGGAGATGGGTAGACATGATGATCTCTGGTCCCTCTTTTACATGTTGGTGGAGTTTGCGGTTGGTCAGCTTCCGTGGCGAAAGATCAAAGATAAGGTAGGAAATCTAGTGTCTGTGCTTGAGATAAAACATTACATTGTTGTTATTATTATGACTCTTCTTTTTTCACCTGCAGCTCAGTGCAGCTGAAGTAAAGCCAGAGCTTGCTTTTCATCAGGTCTTGCTGCAAGATGCTAACCTGCTTTTGTGTGTTCTGACATGCAGTGTGGAGTTTGTCTTATTTGGAGTAGCTAGACAAATTCTTATGCAAATTGGTAATTGTACTTGATCAAGCAACTTTGACTTTGTTCTTGCAAAGCAAACAACAACAGTGGAAAGGCTGAGCTGTCCTTTCACCAAATAAACAGAGCCTCTAGAAAGGCAGCAGGATAATGCTTTGCTGTGCCAAGCAAGCTGTATGGGAATTGCAACTGGAAAGTAAACAGAATAAAGCTAACTGTTCGTGTTGTCTTGAAAATACTTTGTGCTGGAGAGTAAAATCCATGGAAAGAAATAGGGCATCTGTGCAAAAGGTTGTCCTAAAGGCACAGCTTCTAAAGAGTGTTTCTGACTCGGGATTCCCCTTTGACTGTTGCCTGTAGTGACCAAATTCATTTTGCTTGGGGACACCAAACAGGAGAAGTGGACACAGTGCTCAGTCTAAGAAGAGGCTGTATTCTAGGAATGATAAAACTAGATGATATTCCAGGAATGATAAAGCTGTACGAATATGAAGCAATAGAAGAGATTCTTGACTCTGAAATACTTTTCTTTTTTCCAGGAGCAGGTTGGCATGATAAAAGAAAAGTATGAACACCGAATGCTGCTAAAACACATGCCTTCAGAGTTCCACCTTTTTCTGGATCACATTGCAAGTCTAGACTACTTCACCAAGCCAGACTATCAGGTAGGAGCCTTTCTTTGTTACCAATCTGATGCGTGGCACTCTGGCATTTCGACTTTCTAATGTTCCTATCTAGCGGAGGAATACCTTTCCTAGGACCAGGAGAAAAAGGTTGGACTACACAGTTCTTCAACATCTCAAAAGTTTGTTCTTCTTCTTCCTCCACTCTGTCCAAAATAATCCTGTACTCCAGACCAGAAAGTTCTTCCCAAGCAACAGGGTGCTTTTGGCTTTCGTTAAAACATAAAAGTTCTGAGATACTCCAAATATGACAGAATTTTAGCACAGCTTGCTGAAATCTGCAAAGAGCCTCAGCAGTGCACACCGACTCCTTTGTTTTCTTGCCGACTCTTGTGGGCCTTAGCTATTATTATCTCTTTCTTAATAATCATCTTAACATTATTTTTTTTCTCCCACTCGCTTTGCTGTCAGCATATATGCAATGAGTTACAGTAGCTCAACCAACACAGTATAACTGAGACAACTTGATTCTGTGTCCCTTTTTTATCACAGTGGTTTTCTCTGTACATTAAAGCCAGAGTGATGAAAACAACACTTTATTAGCAGATCTGTGCAGTCTTACATGAGTGTCTGCTCCTGTTGATAGTGCATCAAATGAGTGGGCAAATGGTAGGAGGGTGTTTCAGCAAACTCTCTCCAACAGTGCCTTTTATTTTAGCCACATACGTGTTGCAGCATAGCAACCATAACTTTTAAAAAAAAAAAAAAGAAAGAAAAAAAAAAAAAGAAAGAAAAAAAAAAAAAGAAAGAAAAAAAAAAAAGAGCCAATACTTTCTGTATAGTACAGTGGAAAAATAACATTTGCCGCTAAGGTGGAAGGCTATAGAGGGATGGAGGTGGACTGAGGAGGTGCTGAGGGAACTGGATTTGTTTAGACTAGAGAAGAAAAATCAAAAAGAGGATCTCATTGCTGTCTTCTGCTGCCTCAAGGACAGTTGTGGGGAGAACAGAGGCAGACTTTTCTCAGAGGCAGCAAGAGAAATTGCGACTAAAGGGAGAAAAAATCAGAATGAGGGTTGTTAAGTACAGAACAGGTACCTAGAGAAGCTGTGGAATTTCCATCCCTGGGGATTTCCAAAAATTGACTGGATGAGGAACCTGGTCTGACTTCGCAGTTAGCCGTGGTTTGAGCAGATGGTTAGAGGTCTTCAAAGCTTCTTTGCAACTTACATCCTCCTATACTCTATTCCAGTTTACATTAATTGTCTACTGATAGTGTTGAAAAGCCATCCTTGAGATGGAAGTGGAAGGAGATGTTTTGAGACAATTTTAGTGCAGTACAAATCACAAACAGCTCTTTCACAGTAGGGAATTTGTCTGAAGCTGTGAATTGCATCTTTACCTTCAGTTTCTTGCAGGTGCAGCTCTGGGAAGAAGCCTCCAAAAGAGAGCTCCCCACAAAAGTCTGGCACATGCAGCTTGCCACCAAACACTGATTTCTCTAGCTTGACTTGGAGGCTTCTTCCAGCCAGCAAATTCTCCAAACGTCTTAACTCCAGAGATGTCTTTATATCTGGACATCTTTAGAGATTTATCTGGATTTATTACTGTGAAATGTTAAAAAGTTAATCAGAGGGCATCTGGTTTTGTCACCAGTACCAGACCCTTAGGAAAAGTAAGGAAATTGGGGAAGTATGTCTACAAGCATATAGAGTCATGGGTTATTTAAAAAGTGGAATGACAAGATTAGAAATAAGGAAACAGAATATAACATATATGGATATAATTTGAAGTTACAGTTCACCATTTCCCTTCCTAGCTCTTTAATATATTTCAATTTAAGATGCATGCCATTCACCAGGTGAGGATTATGACTGAATGCTGTCCTGTAGCTGGACAGATTTGGTGTTTCATATAGCTGCCCAGCTCTAGTCAACCTTCTCCATGAGAGAAATGATGATGAAAGGGAAGCTTCACTGGGCTGGAGAAAATGTATGTCTGGCATAGTTGCATGTCTTCAACAGTGTTGGCTGTGGATCCTTGAAGCTCAAAAATCTCCTAAACCAAAAGTGTCTCTGTATTTCATAGCCCTTAATGAATTTGTCTTCTATGAACTTGTCCAGTCTCCTCCTGAATTCCTATAAAGCTTCAGCATCCACCGTGTGTCAGGGAGGCACCACAGCTTAAGTGCTTGCTGTGAGAAGAACTTCTTTCTTCTGTTTGTTCTAAACTTGCCACCTCCCAGCCTTATTTAATGCCCCTTACATCTCGGACATAACTGTGAACACTGGTCCCTGGCTGCTCTCCCCTTTCCCAGCCACACATCATCACTTTCCTTGGGTTTGTGTTCTGTCCAGACACTAGAGGTGTTACTGACGAGAAAATACAGCAAATTACAATGTTTGTATGGTATACAAACTAAAATATTCTTAATGGAGTGGTGCATACAGGCATAGCTATGGTGGGCATTATATTCTTGCTGAAGAGGGTTGCCGGGCTCATTATGAAATAAATACCTTTGGAAAGCATGTCCAGGTATCTGGAAGATTAGAAGGGAACTGGGAAGAGCCAGTGTGGATTTTTCCAGTTCAGAGCATGCCTGACCAACGTGACCAGCTTTCTGTGAGGAGGTGACTTCTATGGATGCAGAGAGTGCACACAGTCTCTCAAAATGTCTTTGTAGCCAGCTTGGAAAGATATGGTTTGAATAAGTGGACCACAAGGTTGATAGCAAATTTTCTAGACTGCAATGCAAAGTTCATCTGGTGGCCAGCCACTAGTGGTGTCTTTCAGGGAAAAGTACTGGAGCTAATAGTGTTCAGTGTACTCATTGAAGACCTGGCTGATGGGACAGGAGAACAAGAGCACACTTTCACCAATTCACAGAAGATAATAATTTGGGAGAAGCAGCCGATACGCTAAAGAATACTACTACTACTCAGAGACACCTTTATGGGCTTATAGGAACCTCATGAGACTCAACAAGTGCAAGTACAAAGTCCTGCGCTCGGGATGGAATGAACATGTGGAACAGTGGAGGGTGGGGATCAGCTAACTGACCAGGGAGAAGCTCTGCTTCTGCAGCCTGTATGTCTTCGTGAGGTCCATGAAACAGTAGTGTGACCTTGTGACAGAGCAAGCTCACTGCACGTTGGGCTGGATTAGGACAAGCATGGCCAGCAGTGTAAGGGAAGTGATTATTCCTTTCTGTTGGGTACTTGTTAAATTACATCAGGAAAGCTGTGTCCAGTACAAGAAAGACATATAAACTGGAGTGAGCCCAGTGGAAGGCTACCAAGATGACTGGGAGCCAGAGCACATGCTGTAAGGGGAGAACCTGAGAGAAGTGGGTTTCTCTGACCATAAGAAGCAAAGGAACAAAAGGGATCCTGGTTGTTGCCTTCTGCTGCCTATGGGGAAGACTGAGTGAGACTCTTCTGAGGTACACAGTGAAAGGAGGAGATGGCAATTGACACAATCTGCAATTCTTTTCAGAAATTGCAATTAGCTATATAGGGAAAAGTTATCACCAGGAGGATGTCAAGCAGTAGTGGGATCTTCATCCTTGGAGATGGTCAGAACGTAACTTGACAGGCCATTGAGCAAGCTTTGAAGGTAAGTCCTGCTTTGAGTAGGGGGTGGACTAGATGATCACCTGAGTTCCCTTACAACTTAAAGATCTTTTGAGTTCCAGCCCTCTGCATATGGAGCATGTCCTGCCGAGGCACTTGCTCTTCTCCTTATCTCCTGCGTAACTGAGGGTTCTCTTGTCATCTTCCTGGCTCTGCCATGTTAGCTGTTCTTGGGCCCAGCAGAAGGAAACTCAGTATGGGAAGCTTGCAGTAACTGTGGAAACTCTTCTGGTCCCTAATAATATTGTGTCTGCAGGGCAGAGGATCCTTAGACAGATCCAGTAACTGTGCATGACTTCTTTGAGCAGTGGTTATTGTTGGGACTGTTCTGTGCAGTTTCCCACTCTACTCTCCTCCTTGTAAAGCTTTGACCTTTTATCAGAAGTATAAAGGATTCAGAGAAAGCTGAGAAGGCTCAATAAGACCATGCTTCAAGGAATACAATAGTGGTCTGTAAAATCCCAAATGGCCTGCAAAGTCAAATGTAAGCATTACAGAAGTTATAGCAGAAAGTAACAAAAGTTGTTTTGACTGATTGGGTCCTTGGCGGCATGAAGGAATGCTAAGAATAAGGCAGTTGAACTTCTAATTTTAGCATGTGGTTTCTTACTTCTTACTTACTTTCTTACTGCTTCAGTATCAAAGGAATGCAAGGTGGTAAAAGCAGTACCAATTTTTAAATGGCTTCAGAAGATACCAGTCCCTGACACTGACATTTACATCACAAAGAATCAGAAACTGTGATAAAGACTGGGATTAGTGGACAGATGGGTGAGGATGATATAAGGAGCAGAAGTCAGTGTGGCTTTTATAAGGGCATCTGCCTACAGATGTATGGAGTTCTCGAAAGGAGTCTTAAAGACTCCTCCTAAGGGATGTAAGGTATTAATTTCTAAAAGACATTTGACAGTAGTCCTTGCCAAACTAGCAGTCGGAAAGCAAATATAATCCTAAGAATAATTAGAGTAGTATTAGAGGGTAAACAAAAAATATCCTTATACTACCTTGTAAATGTCTGTGAAGCATACTCTTAAATACAGTGTGTAGTTCCATTCCTGCATCTCAAAAAGGGTATCTTGAAATCAGAAAAGTCATAGGGAAGGGTAACAAGAAGGCTAGAGATAGATTTACTTCCAGATGCGGAAAGGCTTTAGATTAGGACAGTACACTCTGAAAAGAAGAGAGGACTGGCATGTACACAACATCTTTAAAATCAAAGGCAAAATGGCAAGAAGTGAATGGAGAATGATTGTTTTCTTCTGCTTCTGATATGAAAATGAGGAATTGCCAAATGAAACTACCAGGTGCCAGGTCTGAATGAGCAAAGAAGAGAGTTCATATAATAGGTGCATTCTTTGCCATAAGGTAGATGTAGTCCAAAAGCTTATTGTAGTCCAATAAGCAGTTAGGCACATTAATGAGAAAACATCCATCTAAGGTTACAAAATACCAGAATTGTTTACTAAAAGCAAGATTGTGACCCTTCAGTTTCTCACATGCAGTTTTCAGGAAGAAATTCCCTGCCAACAGGGGCAGCACAATTCCCATTTCCATCAGAGGTGAAAGGGGGCATTGTGACATAAAGCTGAGAAGCAGAAACACAATTCTATCATAATAAACTGTCACAACAGTAAAATCCCTTCCAAATCAAAGCAGCTGCTACCACTGCCATGTCACGTCCAGTCTCTGTTACGTGTTCCTTGGCCTGACCAACAGTCAACACTGGAAAGTCTTTTAATCAAATGTAGTGCTGTTGCAGGACTGCAGCACTTAATTCTAGGATTTTGGGTCATAAAAAGGAGGAACTCAAAGCTGCAAATAGGCATTTTGCTGTAGTTTGGTGGAAGGCAGTAGGAAATGGCAGGCTCTCCTGGCCTTCTGACCAACAGAACTGGAATATAAATGTAAACAAACAGGGGGTGTTTGTTCATGGTAATTTTTACTCATAACTTGGTGCTAATTCTGTGCCATAAGCCAAATTTATTTGTCACCGTATTATCTCTCCGTATAGACTTTAGGCTGAATCCTCTCAGTTCTGCATTATCTAGCTGAATAATTTGATTAGAAACGCAGGACCTCCCATGGGGCTGTGTGTTACCCTATAGCACCCACTTGCCCTTTGACAGCAGAACAGCAGATTTCCCCGTGTAACACGTTGAGCACTGTTGCTGGTAGTTTCATTCTCTCCTAAAGAATATCTGTTCTTCAAAAGTAACAAGCGTGATGCTAGCTATCATTTAGCACGAGCATCTGTATCTGCCATCTTATCAAGGAGATTTTATCATTCCTTTTACAGTTTTATTTTCTTCCACGGCCAAATGGGGCAGGCCACGTTTTGCACAAGTGTGTCGTAGGGCTCCTGACCAAGCTTGTATTTGAGCTGCAACGAGTCAGCATCCCAGGACTGTGTCCTTCTGTTGTGTTTACGTCTCCTGGCAGCCCTTGAACTCCACGTATCAGATGTACCATTCTGCCTATGTCTAAAGCAGAGCTGAATTTAAACTTCAGAGTTAAAGTAACAAGCCAACTGCGAGATTTCGTCAAATCAGCGTCAAAATGTCGCATGCGCTTCTTTTGTAGATGTAAAGAAATTGCAGTTACCAAGCCAAAACCAGCCTGAGACACAGATGATAATGATTTTATGACATTTGGGTTCATTTTTTGGTATCTTTCGAAGCGAGATGGAAATTTATGGACTTGGTCCTCATGCTCATACTTTAGACTTTTTGTGAGAGCCACCCTCAGCTAATTCACATGAATTGTTTTTGTAAATTTATTCCAGCTAATCATGTCCGTTTTCGAGAACAGCATGAAAGAAAGAGGCATCACTGAAAATGAAGCCTTTGACTGGGAGAAGGCTGGTACAGATATCTTGTTGTCCACTAGCACCTCTACTCCACCGCAGCAAAACACGAGGCAAACAGCGGCCATGTTTGGGTGAGTGTTGCAGCTGCACCAGTCAGGCTATGGACATCCTCGCTAATAAGCTCACTAACAAGTTCATTTTTTGAAAGATTTCAAGGCCATTATGATCCTGGGAAGTTGGAGCTGTGTGGCAGCCACCACTTGATTTGGCTTTATGTATATTTGAACGTGTATCTCAGGTGGTGGAACCCAGATTCAGACCCTTGCTGTCCTGAAAACACATTTTCTATGGGGGTTGAGTGTGTGGGTTGGAATCACATTAATGGATGTCTGCAGACTTTTGGCAAGGATCATAGAATCATAGAATTGCCCAGGCCGGAAGGGACCTCCAAGGGTCATCTAGTCCGACCTCCCCGCAGTCAGCAGGGACACCCCCAACTAGACCAGGTTGCCCAGGGCCTCGTCGAGCCTCACCTTGAATATCTCCAGGGATGGGGCCTCAACCACCTCCCTGGGCAACCTGTTCCAGTGCTCCACCACCCTCACAGTAAAGAACCCCCTTCTAATCTCCAGTCTAAATCTGTTCCCCTCCAGCTTGAAGCCATTGCCCCTCGTCCTGTCACTACAGGCCTTTGTAAACAGGTTCTCCCCAGCCTTCCTGTAGGCTCCCTTCAGGTACTGGAAGGCTGCTATTAGGTCTCCCCGGAGCCTCCTCTTCTCCAGGCTGAACAACCCCAGCTCCCTCAGCCTGTCCTCGTAGCAGAGGTGCTCCATCCCCCTGATCATCCTTGTGGCCCTCCTCTGGACCCTCTCCATCAGGTCTATATCCTTCTTATATTGAGGGCTCCAGACCTGCACACAATACTCCAGGTGAGGTCTCACCAGTGCAGAGTAAAGTGGCAGAATCCCCTCTCTGGACCTGCTGGCAACGCTTCTTTTGATGCAGCCCAGGATGGGATTGGCCTTCTGGGCTGCAGCTGCACACTGCCTGCTCATGTCCAGCTTCTCGTCCACCAGCACCCCCAAGTCCCTTTCCTCAGGGCTGCTTTCCAACACCTCACCCCCCAGTTTGTATTGGTGGCGAGGATTGTTCCGGCCCAGGTGCAGAACCTTGCATTTGCTCTTGTTGAACCTCATGAGGTTCACCTGGGCCCACCTCTCCAGCCTGTCCAGGTCCTTTTGGATGACATCCCCTCCCTCTGGTGTATCGACAACACCTCACAGCTTGGTATCATCCGCAGTGTCCATATGATTGTCTGTTTGGCATATTATATGGCACACATGGCTGGAGCTTCTGTGAGGACTTCTGCTGTGAGGCAGTTGTTGCTTTGCTGTGGGGTGGGTTTGTGATTGCTAGTGAGCTGAACACGGCAGAGTGCCTGCCCTGGTCACACCTCGAACACAGCTCCTCCACCTTTACAGAGTGTTTCATGTGCAGGTGCACAGGTACTCAGAGCTTGGTGCTCAGAGATGGAAATGAGTCCAACCAGAAGTTGATCAAGCTTAGTTCACTGGCCTGTCTTGGTGCTTTTGACAGGCTGATGTTAAGGGAGTAACAGTAATCCTTAGCAATATCATAGATGATACAATCTTAATATTATAAAAGATAAAAGCTATAAGGCCTATTAAGCCTCATTTGCTCATGCAAAGAGGGGAAGTTTCTACTAATCTAAATAGAAGAATCTTCTAATCTAATTGTGTAATGAGCACTTCTGAAGAAGTTTGCAGGCTGCATATCAAGGGTCCCAAGATGCTTTCATTCATCCATCCCACTGGTTTTGTGTCTCTATGTTAGGTGGAATCCTCCTGTGCTGTTTCAGGTTGTCACACCTGGGATTATCTGCCTGTTTTTTTCAACTTGGTAGTACCCTAAAAGCTGCTGAGCAATTTCTGTGGGGCAGTGTGATAGGCCTCCTTCTGTAAGTACTAATTATTTGACCTTTCTTCTTGTCTCTTCCATAGGGTGGTTAATGTCACTCCGGTACCTGGGGACTTGCTTCGTGAGAACACTGAGGATGTCCTACAGGGTGAACATCTGAGTGATCAAGAGAATGCTCCTCCCATCCTGTCAGGCCGGCCAGCGGAAGGTCTTGGTCAGGCACCAAACACGGCTTTCAACGAGGCTGAAGTTTGGGAAGAGACAGATGTGAATCGCAACAAACTCAGGATCAGCATCAGCAAAGTAAAGAATATTTATTTATCTCTTCTGGCTGTTGAATTTAGGGAATGGATTCATAGACTGCTAGAAGCTGCCCGGATCCACTGATGTAACATCCTACATAGTGCAGCCCAAAAAGCACTGTGGAATTCCCTGTGGAAATGGAAAATCGTAAACAATTTTTTTCGCAGAGTAAAACCCATTGGGATTAATTTGGATTTTTATGCAAATGACATTTGGGGGGCAAATAATGCTAGAGTGACTTTTTTGTACAATCATTGTCTAGGATCTTCATACTTCAAGCGGTGGAATTCTAGTCCTTGTGTAGCTGATACAATATCAGAAATGACCCAGGTTTGGAAATCATAAAGAAAAATTTTATTATGTCCTAACCTTTTGGGTAAATAAATTTATTCAGAGATTTCTTCATAAGCCATATTTTTCTACATCTTGAATCATCACTAATTTTTCTCTTTCAATTTTTTAACTTTCCTTTCTAAGAGTAGCACAATCTATAAAGAGGATGTAATCATGGTTTCACCACCGTGAACAATCATATCACTTAATATTCTCATATTTCTGCATTCCAAGGTCATATTAGACATTTTAGCTTGCAGAAAGCATGTAATTCAGTCGGTGTTCCTCAATAATCCCTATGCTGTTTCTCTGTCCTTTCACATCAATGTTACCTTGTTTCTTGGAGGCATCCCCATCCCCATTGAGTGATGATTCCATAGCAAATGTTAAGTATGAGAATCTACCAGTTATTTTGTTTATTAGAACAATTTACATATTGTAAGTAAATTTATATTTGTTGGGTTGAGCTCATTTCTTATTTAAAAATCAGATAGAATATAGGTATTTCCACTATCCTTAGTCTTATAGAAAACGTTATTCACAGACAAGAAATAGTCTCATCTAGCTTGCTTAAAATTCTGCAATGCAAATCATTTGGATCACCATGTTACCTGTATGGAACAGTACCAGTGGCATTCCCCGGTGCTGAGAATTATAAACCAAGTTCATATCACTTCTTCACTGCTCACTGGTAAACTGTGAGCATTCCCAGAAGTTCTTATTTGAAGGCACATGAAAAAAAGAAAAGCCTGGTAGAGTGGAACAGTTCTGGTTCCACAACATACAAAAAAAAAAAAGAGTGTTACAGAAAAATCCTGGTAACTCCTATGTTTTTCTGTTCCTTTGAACCACCAGGTGCTTTGATGCTCTTCAGTCAGACTGAGATGTGCACAAGGGAGTCCTGAAAGTCCTTTCTGCCTGCTGGTTGTATGTCAGGTCTTGGGTACCCAGCACTGTCATTCACAAGCCCTGTCTTAACAGCAGCTAGAGGCGGGAGAGGTTTTGACAACATCCACAGCATGACCCATGACCAGGTGACTCTCCTGCCAAGGGATATGCTCTTTTTTCTCAGTTTCCTGGCAAAGGAGCTTAGGGAGTTAGTCAGTGTGGCAATGAGCACTGCAGTTCTGACAAGCTCTGTGGCTGTGCAGCAATCTATGAGATACAGAACCCAGGGCATCATGCTTTCCAAAGCTAAAGAAGTCTGTCGTTTCTCTCTGGGAGGGTTGTTATCTCTAGGCTGGCTCTTGGCTGTCCTTTCGCTCTGCCAGGCTTATTATCTGACTGTTCTCTGAGAGAGAATCGGGTTTTATTTCGGTCCCGGTCTCCACTTGGAACAAAAAAGGAGGCTGCAGATTTGATATGTAATGGCACAGCTTCCCCTCTGCTTGTAATCTCTGGCATCCCTTGCATCTTTCAGAACTGCAAGGGCAGCTGGTGTGTAAAACACCCTCCTGCTATTCACAGCTTCACCATCCTTCATCTTCCAGTTTTGTAGCACTAGAAGTAACTCTGGCTCTCCCTGTCTTGCTCTTTGTATTTAGGTGATGAGTATATCTTGCCATGTTTTTTCTCCCCAAGAAAAAAACTCAGGGAGTTTTCTCTCTAAGGTCACCCTTATTTCTCTGTTCACACAGTTCAGATCTCCTTCTGTCCTACTTCTCCTATTTCCGTGCTAAGGACAGTTTCCTTGCTTACCATCACTGACCTTACTAAATCCTCCTTCTGGTTCTCCTTCCTCCACTGGATCAAAGTTCTCCTTCTGGTTTTTCTTCCAGAAGCCTCTTCCTCTCTCCCACACCCTCCCCCAATTCTCTGCTCTTGGATCTTACCAAGTTGCCTGTTACCCTACGGTTACATCAGCACTTTGCTCCTTTCAGAAACACACTTGACCTTCCTTTGTCACTAACCTTCTCCTGGCCCGAATGGATTACAGATTAAATCATTATAATCTATCCTGCTTTTCCTGTAACGCCTGCAAGTTTTCCTCCACTCTCCCTAGCTGCAAAGGCTCCTTAGTCATGCATTCCAAACCCAGCCTGGATGGTTTAGATCTGCTAATTTATGGACACTGACTGACTTGCTTTATACAAAGGCAACTTTGTCTTGATCAGCAGCACGTTACCAAGAAGCCTCCTTAGGTTCAGAGCCTCTGGCATTAAAAGAGGACGAGTGAACACAGGGTGTGCTGCAGAGGAGGGTAGAAGTTCTCCATACGAGGGGTTGCGCTGGCATCTCAATGCACATCCCCACCCAGAAGGAGCTGATGTTGCATGGCTGGCAGCACAGCAGAGTTTGAATCCAAATCCAACCGCCTTGTGAATTAGGAGATGGTTTAGTCATGCCAAGTTCATCAGAAGAAAAAGTATGTACCTTGCAATGTAACGCATGGACGCTGCATAGACAAATAGAGACAAACAAGGGCCCTTATACATCTTGGGTAAGCAGTTAGGGTTTGTGCATGCAGTAGGTTAGCCCTTGATAACTCCTTTGGATCAACTATTGAAATGCAAAGGCCACCTTGTTTAGATGTAAAGATGTTTAAATATTTGAATTCATTTAAAATCCATGCCTTGTTTTAATACTAGAGAGTTGCTGGGGTGTATGGGCCCTTGCATTCCTTCACTGAATTTCACTGAATTTCTAGAGTTGGAAGGGACCATAGAGAGCATCTAGTCCAACCCCCCTGCTGAAGCAGGATTGCCTAGAGCTTGTCAGAGCATGTTACTCAGGAGCATCCAGGCGGGTCTTGAAAATCTCCAAGGAAGGGGACTCCACACCCTCCCTGGGCAGCCTGTTCCAGGGCTCTGTCACCCTCACCATGAAGAAGTTTTTTCTCATATTTGAGTGGAACCTCTTATGTTCCAACTTGTGCCCGTTGCCCCTCGTCCTCTCAGTGGGAACCACTGAAAAGAGTCTGGCTCCCTCCTCCTTCAACCCTCCCTTGAGATACTTGTAGGCGTTGATAAGGTCTCCCCTCAGCCTTCTCTTCTCCAGACTAAAGAGTCCCAGCTCTCTCAGCCTCTCCTCATAAGGGAGATGCTCCAATCCTTGAATCATCTTTGTTGCCCTTCGCTGGACTCTTTCTAGTAGTTCCCTGTCCCTCTTGAACTGGGGAGCCCAGAACTGGACGCAGGATTCCAGTTGTGGCCTCACCAGTGCAGAGCAGAGGGGGAGAATGACTTCCCTTGACCTGCTGGCTACACTCTTCCCTATGCAGCCCAAGATACCATTGGCCTTCCTGGCCGCAAGAGCACACTGTTTACTCATTGTCATTTTACTGTCCACCAGGACCCCTAGATCTTTCTCTTCAGTAGTTGTGGTCAGGCTATAGTCCACCCCTAACCTATACTGTTGCTTGTGTAGATTGTGAAAACGCAGCTGGAACTGTACCCTGGAAAAAAAGCACAGAGCAAGAACGAAGGATGGGAAACGAGTGTCTTTGGTCAGATGTTGAGGTTCTCTGTGTTTACCCCCTACAGACTCAGTGCATGGTGGAAGAGGAGCAGAGAAATGGTGTCTGCCCCAGTTCCCCTGTCCGAGTGCCTCCGGAGTCCCCTACCGCACAAGTGCGCTCCCTTCGATACCGCCGGGTGAACAGCCCCGAGTCAGAACGCCTCTCCACCGCCGATGGCAAAGCAGATCTACACGAACGAAGGTTTGCTCACCCTCTGTAGCCTCCTGCTGCTTTTAGGAGTGTCTTGGGAGATTGACTGTTGAGACCAACGTAATCATTCTGTGATTCTGTGAGTGGTCAGGCATTGGAATAGGCTGCCCAGGGAGGTGGTTGAGTCACCGTCCCTGGATGTGTTTAAGGGACATTTAGATGGGGTACTGAGGGATATGGTGTAGGGGAGGACTTTGTAGAGTAGGGTAGATGGTTGGACTCGATGATCCCAAGGGTCTCTTCCAACCTGAATGATTCTATGATTCTATCATTAGACCAGCAAGCACTGGAAGGTCGTTTCTGGGTGGAGGTGTTCACCCCAGGATCATAAAGCCTATGATCTTTTTGATGAGACATTCATGTCTGTTAGTAAGGAGAATTAGTGGGAATGATTCTCATCCTGTCCCTGGATGGGAAGAACTCCACAGAGGGAAGGAGGGACATTTTGTCAGAGGGAAAGCAAAGCATCAGGTTAGGGATAATGTAAATAGTCCCAAAGCTTTTGGCTGATCTGAGGTGGGAGGGAAGAAAGGATCTTGTTAGGATACATACAGGGATGCATGTGTTCTGGGAGCTAGCTGGCAGATCCTGATCTGGTGGGTTTCATTATTTCATTATTTTTCATTTAACAGTAATAATAGTATGAATTTTTTTAGCATATAGCATTGCACTTGTTTCCCCTGTGAACAGTACGCATTACACCCTGATTTTGAGGGTAAGATGAATACCTTCTCTCAGATCCGCAGCAAAGAAATTAACAAAAAACCAAAGAATAATACAGATAACAAAATGAAACTTTTTAAAGTTTTGTGTGCTGGAGAACACACGTGTTAGGAGACGTGCAAGCCCTTGGTGCTGGTAACCCGCTTCGCATCCTTGGTTACTCTTGTCTCCCTCTTCCCTTGGAAAGTCAGGGCATGGACTGTGGTTGCAGGACAAATTGGTGAAAGGCCTCTGTAGAAGAGGCAGGAGAGAGACAGGCCTTCTTCTCAGAGAAAATCTGTCAGACTTCGGTCAAGAGGAACAGTCTCAAGGAGAGGGTAGATGGAAATGAAGGAGGATCAAAAAGAACTGGAGAAAGAATGAGGCCCTAGCACTGCCCCAAATTTGTTAGGTACTGTTGTATTCGAAGTGGCCAGGGGGAAGCTGTAGTGCTTCTCTGTAATTCACAAAAGATTGTTTGTGTTGCTATAAATAATTTAGGGTTTGAATAACAAATCTTGGATCTTGCTGCCTCTCCTTTTTCTTGCTCAGAAGAAAGGCTCTTTAAAATAGGAAAGGAAAAAAGCCAGTCAGCAACACCAGTCCTGTGTATTCACTGAATGCTTTTGACTCCTGCCTTTTTTTCTCCCACTCTTCTTTGTCTATGCTAACAATACAGAATATCCAAAACACATCTCTTTTCTCCTGCCTTCTTCCCTCAGCTCCTGTTTTTAAAATCAAGATCTTTTTTATCCTTAATTAAGGTAGTCTGCAGCAAATACAATTCCACTCTGCCACACAGTCTTCTCTTTATTCTGTTTTCTTTTTTTCACAACACAAACGTGACTCCAGCCCTGGGAAATTCTTCTGGCTTTCTGGAGTAAATTCTTCCACTCCAGGAGTCTCCTCTGCTGGGGAATGGATGAAGACATTGGCAAAATCTTGAATTTCTTTTCTTTTTTTTTTTAGCGACAGCTCTTTAAATCCCAGTTCTTCACACATATGGTATAGGCCATTTTTCATTCTTACTTTGCATACTTAGTGTTCCTTATTCAGCTTTTTAAGACTTGAACAAATACAGCCCTGCTTCTTTCAGATCCATCAGGTGGCTTTTGCTGAGATCTTTGGTTTTGCTCACAACTTTCTCTACATCAACCTGTGGTTCACCTCCTTCTCTAATTCCCCTTT
This sequence comes from Calidris pugnax, assembly GCF_001431845.1. Taxonomy (NCBI): domain Eukaryota; kingdom Metazoa; phylum Chordata; class Aves; order Charadriiformes; family Scolopacidae; genus Calidris; species Calidris pugnax. Next base: position 3,903,162 of record NW_015092359.1, read on the forward strand.
CTTCATCAAAAATCTGTTGTTCTTGCTTGTTAATTCTTTCCGTCTCAGCTCTGACCTTCCAATGTATTCAAGACACCTCGTTTTGCCAACAACCCTCACCTGATGGTCAGTCACTTCTCTGTTTCCCCCCATGATTTCTCATCCTGTATGGTCCTTGTTGAAATCCTTTGGTAAAACACACTCCAGCTGCCTTTTTCTGGGCAGCAGACGCTCTTGCTTTGTGCAGCGAGAGGTGGCCTCTGTGATAGAGAAGCAAAGCAAGCAGCAGGTGCAGGCTGAATGAGAAGCATGGATCATAATGCTGTGGAGCAGAAAGACAGAAGGGCCATTGGATTCCCAGCTGAGATGCTGCCAGGGCCACTGGGGCACAGGGGGTTTCCAGAGCCTCTTCGAAAGCTATTTTTGCAGAAGCTGCTCCGTAAGTAAACTGTGAGCCACTGAACGTCATACCAGCCTTTGTAAAAGGATCCTTGCTGTACTTCCTTCCTGCTCCTCCAAAGTATTTTGGGGTCATCTATGCTCACTGGGATCAAAGATGCTTGCTGTCTTCGAAGAACTCATGTGGCTGCCTCAGAGGCCTCAGGAACCACCATAGAGAGAGCACAGTGCAGCTGAAGGTGGTGTAGGAGCCCAGCAGAGACGCTGTTAACTCAGACAGTAGATTTAGAATTTAGGGGTGTTTTGATTGGGTCTTTTTTTTCATGAATCAGAATTTATCAAAGGGGATGGAGTATATTTATGTTGTTGGGGAAAACTGGTTGTCACGCTGTCATCTACAAGGAAGAGAGATGCTGAATTGGTTGTCATACTGAAGCACTTTAGGGGAACATCTTTAAGCCTTTTTAGGTTCTAGAGAAATATTTTTGCCTAAGCCTGTCTTTCTGAAGCATACCAAGAAACGAGTGAGAAGGACTAGAGAGGTTTTCTCTCAAATCTAACGATCCCTAACTTTAACCACAAACCTGATGTATTTTTAATGGCTTCGTGTTCTGTCTTTAGGTCTCGAATGGATTTACCTGGCTCTCCATCACGGCTTGTGTGCTCCTCCCAGCCAGCCCAGATGCTGTCCATCGATACTGGTCAAGCTGACCGGCAGGCAAGTGGTAGGATGGATGTGTCTGCTTCAGTGGAACACGAAGCCCTCAGCAACGCTTTCCGCTCAGTTCCGCTCGCAGAGGAGGAGGACTTTGATAGCAAGGAGTGGGTTATCATTGATAAGGAAACAGAGCTGAAGGACTTTCACCCAGGTGCTGAGCCAAGCACCTCCGGAACCACAGATGAGGAGCCTGAGGAACTAAGACCTATTGAAGAGGGTGAAGAAAGAAGGCGCTTGGGGGCAGATGCTGCAGTCAGGCCGAAGACGCACGATGGCCGAAGTCGGGGTATGCAGCCTGTAACTGAGGAGGACAGTTCCCACAGACACGAAGGACCTTCTCAAACAGTATCTGACAGTAAACACGAACAGCAGACAGGAAGTCCAGCCCACTCCCCCCTACATTCAGCACCAGCCATCCGACAAAGGAGACGAGAATCTGAACCTACTGGTCCTCAGAGACAGGTAAGATCCCTGGGTCTGTGTCTTGTTGCCTAGATAGCTACGCCATCATCTTAGGAAACCTTAGCTGTGCTGGAGAAGCCTGTGATTCCAAGCATGGATGCTCTTGTGAAACTCTTTCTGACAGCATTTGCAAATGTTGTGAACACCTTAGAAGTGCTCCCTGTAGCTAGTCATTTTGTCCCCTACCAAGGACACACAGTTCTCAAGGTCTTTCAGCCATTTTGGCACAGGGACAAGAGGAGAGCACGGTTGTGGTTGTGGGTATTTTTAATCAGTTCTCTTATTGCTTTCCCATGGTGTTGTGTTAATGACCACTTAGTTGTACGGAGGTGTCGCTAGCAACTCCTCTCTGTGTAGTTTCTCAGCAGCAACAGCAGTGTATGGCAAGAGAATACCCTCTAATCACACATCAGCACTGGGCAGGCCTGCAGCAATGCAAATCGTAAAATAACTCCCTTAAATTAAACTTTCTTCTAAATACCTAATCAAAAGCTCAGAGTAACCAGCACACACATCCCATTGACCTTACTTCAATGACTGGTATTGCTGTTACCAGTTATATACTCACAGAAATGTTCTTTACCTACTGTGTTTTTTCCAGATAGTAGAGGGCTTTTTTTTCTTTCAGTTGTGCTTTTTTTCTGTGGTCCTCTGAAGATACAGAGAAATTCAGTTTTTAGTGGGAGGTAATTGATTAGATTACCTGGGAAAACATGATATACTGTTAGGCTCAGAGTTCCTCCGTCATATCCAATCTTCTTTTCTCAGACATTCATAAGAAGGCTGTCCCAAAGTGTTCACTGCAAGAGACAATAAAATTGTTCTCCCGAGGGCTTTTTTTGTATTTGTATGTTAATGAAGACCTCTCACGCGCGCAGGATCCATAAGTGCAGCAAAGAGCAGGCGAGTCTCAGGTCATGTGCATGGTGATACCCTCCTACAGCAGGCATTCGGGCAGTCTACTTGTTGCCCTATGGAAGGTGGTAACTCCATCTCCCATTCCCTCTTGATCTTCTTCTGTAAAGAAGTGTTCACTGGACTGGAGCGTGTTAAAAGAACATCTTCAGGCGTTGCCCAGCTTTGTCTCTTCTCTGGATCCTGGAGAGGTACAAGATAAAAAGGGCTTAGTTCTGGCAGCAAAACATGAATGATACATGAAACTGTATTAAAAGAATCAAATCAAATCCTTGCCTGCCAGGCAAGGTGTTCCTTGCTAAGGTGTATGAGACTGCAGCATTTACAGGCAGGAGAGAAATGGTGACAGCAGGCAGTACTGGGACTGTCCTGCTGAGCGTGGATAGTAGCTGTACATGCTTCTCATAGAGACTGCATCCCGTTGCAAGGTGGAGATGTCTTCTGTGTTGAAGCAAATCTGTTAAATGCCCCAGATACCTAGAGCTTGGAAGGGTTGGAGAGGGTGCGTGTCTGAATTTGCTGTCTGTACGCTTATTAGGCCTGTGCAAGATCTGCAAGATGCAATGAACATGGTAAGAGTCAGCTGGTAAAAACCTGCTGTAAGAACCAGCAGGGACACAGTGACATACGTAGCTAAAGAAGGCTGGAGGGATCTTCTTGGCCATAGCACTTAATACTGCTGTATGAAATGCCTGGGGCAGTTGGGTATGATGCAGTGTGAAGGCTGCTTATCACTTCACAGTGATACTTAAAAAGCAGGCGAAAAAGGTAAATTAATGGGATTGTTGGTGGTCGCTGCTAATGCATTAGGCAGCCTCGGTTCTCCAGCAGACTGCACATTTTTTTCACTCCTGTGTTCTGAAATACCCTCCAGTTACTCCTGGCCCTCGCTTTGTACATGCAGACTAACACTGGACTTCGTTGGCTGGCCAGTATTTAGTTGTGCTTCCTTTGATGTCTGACTCCTTCAGTTGCCTCTATATATACAGCTTTGCAGTGACATTCATATTCTTCCGTTTGCTGTCACAAAACCAACTGCTGACTCTCCATGGAAATACTGCTTGGTGCCTAAAGGTGCCTGTTCTCTTCAGGTACAGCAGAGATGGAAAGACAGTTGGTTGGGACACTAATAAGAAGTCAACCAAGGGCTTAACTAATGAAAATACTGAAGGCTGCACTAGTAATGAGAGATGTTTCCTGTAGCTCAGGCTTAGGCTTCCTCTTGGTTTGATTGAAGTTGTGATTAGATAGTGTGTGTGAGTAAATCTTCCTTATCTTTGAATATGAACCGAGTCTTTAAGATACATAAGTATGTCTGTAAATGCAGAACTACCATGACACGTAGGTCATAGGCCTTGTTGTACGATTTGGGACCTCATTCTGGTCTCCTGAAAACTGGTGATTATTCACTGGTGTCAGTGTAGATACTAACTGAGAGCAAGAGGATGGAAGGGACCTCTGAAGATCATGTAGTCCCTCCTTGTGCTCCAAGATGGATGAACTAGAGCAGGTTGCTCAGGACGGTGTCCAATCAGAACATCTCTGAGGATGGAGACTGCAGTCTCTCTGGGCAACCTGTTCCAGTGTTCAATCACCCTTACAGTAAACAAACCTTTTTCTTATGTTTAGAATTTCCTGTATTTCAATTTCTGCCCATTTCTACTCGTCCTTTCACTGGGCACTAAGAGGAGTCTGGATCCATCTTCTTTTTCCTATTAGGTATTTATGTATGTTGACAAGAACCCCCCATGAGACTTCTCCAAACTAAACAGTCCCAGCTCTCTCAGCTTTTCCTCAAATGAGGTGTGTTCCAGTCCCTTCATCATCTTTGTGACCCTTTGCTAGACTGTTTCCAGTATGTCCTTGTCTCTCTTGTACTGGGCAGCTCGGAACTGGAACACAGCATTCCAGGTATGTTCTAACCAGTGCTGAGTAGATGGGAAGGACTATCTCCCTCAGCCTGCTGGTAATGCTCCTCCTAATGCAGCCCAGGAGGCTTTTGGCCCTTTTTGCCACAGAGGCACCTTGCTGGCTTGTGTTCAGCTTCGTGTCCACCAGGACATGGTGAACATCCAGGTACTTCTCTGTCCAACTGCTTTCCAGACAGTTGGCCCACAGCCTGTACCGTTCCTCCCCAAGCACAGGACTTTGTACTTCCCTTTGTTGAGCTTCTTGAAATTCATTTTTGCCCATTTCACCAGCCTGTCCAGGCACCTCTGAACATCAGCACAACCCTCTGGTGTGGGTCAGCCGCTCCTCCCGGTTTTGTATCATCTGTGAACCTAGTAAGGGTAAGCTCTGTTCCATTACCCAGGTCATTATTGAAGCTGTTAAACACTAGTGGCCCCCAGTATCAACCCCTGGTTACACCACTGGTGACTGGCCTCCAGCTGGGCTTTGTTTCCTGAAGCATGGTGCCCTGAGCCCAGCAGCTCAGCCAGTTTTCGGTCCGACTCACTGTCTACTTATCTAGCCCACATTCCATCATTATGTTTATGAGGATGTTATGGGAGACGGTGTCAGAAACCTAATTAAAGTTGAGGTAAACAACCTCCCACTTAGTCATCTCATCCCAGAAAGCTATCAGGTTCATCAGGCACGATTTCCTCTTCATATATCCATCCTGACTGCTTTCAATCACCTTCTCCTTCATCTATTTAGAAAAGGCTTCCAGCAGGATTTGCTCCATGACCTTTCCAGGCTGACCAGCCTGTAGTTCTTCAAGTTACCCTCATTTAGAACTCAGCTCTTTGTTCAAATGTCTGAATCTGTTGCAAGAAAGATGTTGTAGTGCAAGTGTGAGGGATGGTGGTGTCCTCCTGAAAGTGTGTGGGTGTAAGAGGGAGCACAGTATGAACAGATGCTGCTGTGGAAGAAGTCAGGTACAGAGGAGGCTCTGAATAGCCTGGGGGAATTTCTGACCCAAATATTCTTACGTATTTAGGTATCTTCCAGTTTCAGCTGACAAGAAGACAGCTGCACTGGAGCGTAGACCTCATGGGAAGCCCTGGTACAGAGGGAGAACAGGTCTGTCCCCCCGTTGGAGCCCTTGTGTCCGTGCACCCCTCAGTGCAGCAATGAGCACCCAGCAAGCTGTTTTAACAGAGCTCTCAGGGTTTACTTTAATGTATGCATTTTAAGAATGTACTAATAAATCTCTGCTTATTTTTATGCACTAATGTGCAGATGAAGCTATAGAAATAGCTAAGAATGAGCGGGGAAAAAAAGATTGGACCTGCACTTCTGTTTAATATATTAATCCTGGCATAGGGTTGCTGTTATTGTTGGAAATCATTTATATCCACACCTAGCAATATAATTTAACATCTGTCAAGTTCTTAAATCTGCTGAGTAAATTCACTGACACTTGACAGAGATGGTAACTTACTGCTGCCTTCTGCACTGGAAAAAATACAAATATTCATGCATTTGTGAGTTTTAGCAATTACTTCTGACTTTAGGCCAACTTACTGCTGCCTTCTGCACAGGAAAAAAATACAAATATTCATGCATTTATGAGTTTTAGCAATTACTTCTGACTTTAGGCCTGTGCAGATAGGTATTTCTTGCCTCTGAATCTCCCTTGCTGCTAGCGCAGTTGGCATTGAACAAAATGTTTTGAGACTTGCCTGCCTAAAACATGCTTCTCCGAATGAGAGCACATATAAAAACACAAGAAAAGTGAAGCAGTAGTGGGAAATTTTGTTAACTCTTCCTTACCTATTCTTGGATATATTCTGCAGTGTTCAGGGAGCTTTTTGCTTACGCTGTGTCTTACAGTCCCGTTTCCCAGAGTCAAGAGTTCTTCTTTTAGGAAAGGTCCCAATGTGAAGAGGCACTGGTGTATTTCCTCACCAACTTAGCTGTGTAGTTAGAATCACTCTTAAAAAAACCTCCCTTGGGGGGTTTATATTGAGTCTCTTTTCTCTCCCTACCCCAGCCAGCCTCTAACAGCCAGGAGAACATCACAGATGGACTTATTTCAAGTTGTCCATGTTTTGACCCTGAGAGTGTAGCAGCTGTGAAGCTTATGAGTCCTTCTCAATCGTACCCCATCATTGTTGTCTTTGCTAAGAGTTTCCCCAAGGATGTTTGGTGTGAAAGCAGGTGTTGGTAATACCACGGGTAAGACAGGAGGCAGTCGGATGCACGCTGCATAGGCTGCCTGGGCCAGCTTCACCTGGGAGCCCAACTTTCTCTACAATCGCTGGTTTTCTTCTGTAAAAAGCTGCTCTGTGACCATCACTGAGCAGAGAAAAAATTCTCTGTTCTGGTGCTGAGCCCACGGGTGCCCCTGTGCTCCTGAACTTCATCACTGCCTCATCTGAGGGATGCTGTCATTGGGATGTTGCGTGATACCTTTGGAAGAAGCACAGCTGGTCAGGGGATGACCACTTCAGCCACCCCATTATGCTGTTCTCTTCCTCCATTGATTTGAGTTGGTGATGATTATTCCTTGGAAAGGGACATGGAGTATGCTGTTCTCTTCCTCCTGTTGAGTTGGTGATGATTATTCCTTGGAAAGGGACATGGAGACACAGGAGAGGGCTGCCTTACAGCAAGGACAGGGCTCTAGTGTTTTGGGTGATCTGTACTGTCTCTTTGGTTCGCGTGGTGTAGAGCCCTGGGTTGCCTTGGGTCTCTTACCTGGAGAAACTCTGATTTGCACCGAAGACTAAGAGCTGAGCAGGGCTTTCTCTGGATTAAATTTTGGGCCCAGTGGCCTCTGTGGCCCCAGACCCTGGAGCAACAATGAGGGAAATCCTTGGCACTCCCAGAGTGTTTTTACTGTAGACAGCAGGAGGAGAGGATGGGAGCTACAACTTCGCTGGCTTGGAGGCAGAAAAAAAGAAAAGCTGGGCTGAAATAATTGAGCAACGGGTAGAAGCAAAACACAGCAGGCTCTCAAGTTTATAACCCTGAGCAGAGGAGGTAGGCTGGGAGAAGAAGGTAGCAGGGAAAATGAGATATGAAAAGGTGCTGGATAACCCTGAGCAGAGGAGGTGGGGCTGGGAGAAGAAGGCAGCAGGGAAAATGAGATATGAAAAGGTGCTGCGTCTCTTGGTTTCCTTGCCCTTCCACAGCATTGTCTGAGGGGACATGAGGGACCATTTCTCAGGGGTGAGAAATGGGCATTGGCAGAAGAGGGGCAGACTCTCCCTGCCCTTCACTCCCTGTAATTGCCGTTGAACCTTAGTGCCTCTTGTAGATGATGCCATCCTTTGCCGTTCAGCTCCTCCGGCTTCCCTCCACATGAGAAGAGCTTGCCAGCAGATGGAGAAGGATGTATGGAGAGTTGGCTTCTGTCCTTTACGCTCTTTAGATTCAGGATCCCTGGCCTTCCCTGCGTTAGGAATAAAAGGCTCAGCAAAAGGGTTGATACTGTAAGAGAAGTAATCCTCACGTATGCTCGTTATATATATATACAGGTCATAACAGTCAAAACTTTAAGCTCAGTAGAAATTCCTATTTACATTTTATAATCTTTAAAATATATTGAGCTCTATCAACATCACATTTTTCTGGGACTTCGCATGAGAGGTCTCGTACTGCTCCTGTCCACACAGGCCTGATGAAAGCTGGTCCAGCCTGTTTGCTGCTAAGGGCAGCACCTCCAGCATTGACTGCTTAATTTAAGCATTAGAGCATCAGTGAAGGAAAGTGGTGTCTCTATAACCCCAGCTTTGGCCAGGAGGCAGCGATACCTAAGCGCGTTTGCTGGTGGGGTGTTTCAGTTTGTCCCTTCGTGGCCTTGAGCGGGTCCTTGATCCTGTGCTGCAAAGGAGATCCATTGGGGTAGTTGCTGGAGTGATCCTTTTTTGATCTGAGAAGTCTTCACCATGTTGGGATGATGTATACATTGGAAATCATACAATATGCTGAGCCCAAACACGGAGCAAAAAGTAATAATAATAATTCCAGTATACTTAGTTGTGCAGTCTACAAACAGTACACCCAGGACTGAATTTCTACTCCAGCTACGCAAAGAAGAGATCGTTGTCTTTATGAGAAATTAGTCTTGCTGTCTAGAATTTCTTTGTCTCTCTCAAATACTCTGTATGACAGCATGACATTATTATCATCTGAAAGTCTGATTTATGCGATGACATGCAGGACATTTAGGACTCTGAATAATTGCTTTTCACATTTAATGCCCACCACAAGCTGAGTAGTTCTCAGATACTTATGAAGATAAGATACCTGCCTCAAAGCACTGCAAAGAGATTGAAGGTGACAGGAAAGAGATGAGTCTGGATGAAGTTCAGCTCTTTTTCTCATATCGTTTGCAAGGGCAACATCTCTAGGAAGGTAAGGAGAGCAGTGTTGGCTTAAGAAAATACAGTATTGCCTTTTCACATTTCCTAATTACATTTTGAAACCTGCAGAGACTTCCTGAAAAGAAATGCAGCACGAGGAAGGGAATGTATTTGAAAAGAAAAATGTAATTCCCGGAAAAAATGGTCTGGTTTTGGAAATTGAGGTTGCTGACCCCTGTGAAAGCGCAGGTTTCATAGCGGAGGTGGAAAGGGGAGGAAGGGCTTAGCATTTTCAGGGTGAAGAATCTGAAGTCATTCCCGTAATGCCTCTCTCTTCCATTCAGTGTGTAAAGGGAAGGTAGGGACTGCGATCATCTCATCCTGGCACAAGCTGTCCTCTGTAAATATACTTTCCTCCCTCTCCTGGCTATCCCAGGATCACACAAGCAGAAAAGGGAGCCTAAGAGTGCATCTTCTCCTCATGTCCTCCTATGGCGCTGGGTTTTGAATTTCTTACTGAAAGGAGAATTCTACTCTGCCTGCCTTTCCAGCTGCTGCCTAAAACTGGTAGCATTAACACTCCCCCTGCAGGTACTCAATATCAAAGTGTATCAGGAGGCCGTGAGTGTGAGAAAACTAAAGTTCACTAACACTCCCCAAAGCTGCCTTTGCAAATCGCTGGGGCGAGTTGCAATGAGACTCGTTGAAAGAGCTTTTTAAATAATACATGTAATCATTTTAGCGCCAGGGCTTCCACCTTTTTCTTGTAGACGTGGTTTCCAAGTACGTTCAGAGTTTTGAGTGTTGATGCATGAATAGCCTAGTGACCTGTCCAGAGGAACAGAGAGGTTGAGGCTGAAGAGCCAGAGGAGAGGGGACTGACACAGCAGAGCCTGACGCTGCTGGGTGTCGCTCGTGTCCGAGTGTGGCTGGGGAGAGCATGGCAGGCCCCTGGTTCCTGTAGGATCCCCGGGAATTTATAGGCACAGAGCAGTAAGTTAAAGCCCCGCGTAGAGCAAAAAAAAGCATTTTTCATCCGCCGGCGAAGATGTCCGCAGCATGCGCATCACAAACCAGGGGCGAGTCAAGTCTTTGCCTGACACCTTTTCCTCCACTCTTCTTGGTCTTTTTCAGTTGGAGGAGGACAGGCCTTCTCAGCACTCCCTCCCGAGGTACAGCCCCCTGAGAAGACTGGCGTCCTCCGTTTTCTCCTCCTCAACCCTGGAGACAGAACACTACCCTCACGTTGGTGGCACTTTCATACAGCGCAGCCGTTCGGCGGAGAGCAGCCCCGTGCGCATGCCCCACCGCAGGCACATGCCCCTCACGGCAGGAAACCACAGACTCATGCCTTCCGTCCTCCGCATTTCCAGGTCCCAGCTCCAGCAGGTGTGGGCCCGCTTCACACACAAAACATAGCCTGTTCAGGGAAGCAGCAGCCTCCATAATGCAATAATAAGATTCCCACCTTGCCCACAAATGTGTCACCACTTAATGCAATATTGAATCCCAGACAACACTGGCCTAAGGTACTGTAACTTCCAAAGCCCCTGCAACCAGACCCCACAGAGACTGAAAAACATCTGCCTTTCTAAACCTCCCAGCAAACCTGGGCGAGGGGGTGGCAGCGTGGCCGAAGATGAGAACGCAGATGGTGAAGGTGTGATGCGTGACAGAGGTGGATGCCAGGGCTCATCTCAGAGACTCGCTGGCGCGTCCTGCAGCCTCGGGGGTAGGAAGTGCAGGGCTGCCTCACTGAACCACGTGCAATCAAGCCACAAACATTGTCAAATTATGACTGGAGTGGAGAGACCGTGGAGGTAGCGGCAAGTGTTACCTCCCCCAAGCAAATCAGTCTGAGCATCTTTGTTGATATCTTACACTGGGCCAAATCTGTAGGCGGTTTTACTCCATCTAGATAGAGGCAGACTCCCACTGGAAGCTCACCTGAGGCAGGACCTCAGGGTTTGTCCCTCTTGTGGAGTTACGATCATGTATCTCTTTGTTGCTTTGGCTTTGGAAATGCCTTTGCTTTCGTTGCGGTTTGGTTTCCATACGGTGACCACATTATTTCTGTCTCTCTGGCTTTGCCTCTGTTACGTGACAGTGGACCCGTTTGCCTGCTCTCCACTGCTAAGCTGCTCCAAATCTACCTGCCTTCCCCCCGAGGTGCTGACTGTCAAGAGCTGGATAGCAAGGATTTTCTTCCTGATCCAGCTGTATATTGCGCTGTTTCCAAATTCCAGAAATTTTAGGCACCTGCAGCTTTTCAGTGGCAGAGCAGCCCGGCTTCTTGGCCTTGTTTGGAAATGCCTGTGATCACAGATCTCGCTTGAGAAATAAACTGGCCTCAGCACTTGGTATACAGAGCCCCTGGAGCCCTTGTCTAAAACTGAGTTGAATCTCAGAGGACAAGGGAGATCAAAGTTAATTGAAATTGTCACAAGTACCCTTATTTCCCCAGGTTTGCAGGCGTACATTGCCCTTCGCAGTGTAAGACACCAGGCTGGACAAAGACCTCCTGTAGTTAAGTGAAAGTGGAAACTGTCTTCCGTTGAAATGAGCCTTCGCTTTGGTCTTCTGGGAGAAGAGGCAGTATGAATATTAAAGAAGAAGGGGGTTATTTATTGCTGGTGCTCAGGGCTTTAGGAAAGCGCAAGTCCAAAGTAGAATACCCTGCAGATAGTACAGGATGCAGACAAGGAAACATGGAAGAGAAAGCTCAGGCAGATGTGAAAATGGCGTGGGATGAGCGTTGGAAGACAGTTGTGACATGGAGGTATTACTGCAGAAGGTAGGGTGTTTCCAGTGGATTTCTGTAGGTATCTCTGGCCTGCCTGAGCCACTCTTAAAATCACATTCACCCTTCTATGAGCAACTCTGGACAGTGCAACCCCAGATGGGATGGGTGGTGCTTTCTGAAGCTCGTAGGACATGGCCTGGTGGGTCTGCATGCCCCAGGACACGCTCAGGCAGGCTGGGTGTGCTGGGCCTCCTGCCTGCCCACAGAGCATCCCGGTGGGTACAGGGATGTAGATGGGGAGGGGACAAGCTGCAGTGTTAAGACACCAGGCTGGACAAAGACCTCCTGTAGTTAAGTGAAAGTGGAAACTGTCTTCCGTTGAAATGAGCCTTCGCTTTGGTCTTCTGGGAGAAGAGGCAGTATGAATATTAAAGAAGAAGGGGGTTATTTATTGCTGGTGCTCAGGGCTTTAGGAAAGCGCAAGTCCAAAGTAGAATACCCTGCAGATAGTACAGGATGCAGACAAGGAAACATGGAAGAGAAAGCTCAGGCAGATGTGAAAATGGCGTGGGATGAGCGTTGGAAGACAGTTGTGACATGGAGGTATTACTGCAGAAGGTAGGGTGTTTCCAGTGGATTTCTGTAGGTATCTCTGGCCTGCCTGAGCCACTCTTAAAATCACATTCACCCTTCTATGAGCAACTCTGGACAGTGCAACCCCAGATGGGATGGGTGGTGCTTTCTGAAGCTCGTAGGACATGGCCTGGTGGGTCTGCATGCCCCAGGACACGCTCAGGCAGGCTGGGTGTGCTGGGCCTCCTGCCTGCCCACAGAGCATCCCGGTGGGTACAGGGATGTAGATGGGGAGGGGACAACACACCCTCCTTGAGAAGATTCAGCGTAGGCATGACCAGTCGCCTCCCACAGTCATTCTTGAATCACTGACATCAATTTCTTTTGATTTGCCCCAAGAACAGGAGTGAATAGGACACTTTACTGCCCAGCCAGTTGTTTTTTTTTTTTTTTATCTGCAATTTGTTGATCAGTTTTATTTTTAAAAAAGTCAGTGGGCATTTCCAGAAATGCTTAGACTGCATTAACTGGAAACCTAATCCTATTTGGCAGCTCTTCTCATGTCAAGCACAGAAACCAGAAAGAGCAAGGCTTTGCTTTTCTCAAAGTGACATGAGAAGGGATGATTCCCTTAAGTAGACTCTGCTCTGATGGCTTTTTTTTTTTCCATGTTCAGTAGAGAGTTTAATAGAACAGCAGATTCCAGAGAAAATGGAATATGGGAACGAAGTAGATTTAAAATCATAGCTCTTAATAATTTTTCGTTCATAGTCTCCAAAATACCGATGTTCACTTTTCAAGGTCAATTTTAGAAATGAAAGTTTCTATTGTTCTGGTTTTTTGAAAATCAATTTTTAGTTTTGCCAGTGACAAAGGAGAACAAACAAGGTAACTGGGTATTTATAAACTCTCGCCTGACTGTTTCAAACAAAAACAATGACTCGCCCATAAGTAGCTCCATACATGAAATTTAAAGGGCAGTAATCTATCTAATGCTACTCATCATGGTTATACATAGAAGTGTTTCTTCCAAGTAAACTTGATACTGTTCCTCTTCTAAGTTCAAAAGTCTGATTGATAAAGATGATTGATCTATATAGACTTCAGTAAGACTTTCTTCTAGTTAAAATTATTCATAAGTTGAAAAACAACTAACCAAACCAAATGTGTTCATGTGTTGGTATCTCTTACAAGCGGGGACGTTTCTCATTAGGACTCTTGATCTCCTACCCTTAGTTCAGCGCTATTCCATGCCTCTAGTGCCTGTCAAGAAGAAAGAAAGACATCCCTGAGGAGAAAGTTTTCAGTGACAGGACGATGGGGTGGCTTGATAAAATCACACTGGCAAGCCAGCTCTGCAGGAAGATCTGGGTGGCTTGATAAGTTGCTTGCGTTCAAACTAATTATCGCATTCGGCCAGGGACAAGGTCATGTTTCGAGTACAAAGAATATAGGTCACCAGCACAGAGTGGGAGAAACTGTGCCCTGGGAGGTGCTGTCTCCCAGAATGAGGTGGGAGTTAGGGGAAATAATTAGCTGCACGTGAGTTCTCATTATGCTGCTATAGCAAAAAAAAAAAAAATTAAATACATTTTAAAAAATTCTTCTCTGGTGTATCAGCAGGAAAATGAAGATGTGAGCAGAGGGGAGATCTTTTTGTATCGGTGAGCTCACCACTAGACGTCGTATCCAAGTCTTGTATAGAAAGTTTTTTTTTAAAAGATTTTCAAAACCTAAAAAAAAAAAAAAAAAAAAAAAAAAAAAACAGAAATTTTTGATTCTTCAAAAACCGC
>NW_015092359.1:3917414-3960314 GCF_001431845.1 Calidris pugnax
CCCCTAGACGGCGTTTCCAAGGCTTGTATAGAAAATTTTTTTTTAAAAAATTTTCAAAACAAAAAAAAAAAAAAAAAAAAGCAGAAGTGAAACGAGAATTGTTTGATTCTGTAAAACCTGCCTTGTAGAATGAGCTTGAAGAAAAGCAGTCTGTCATTAAAAGACAGAACTAAAAAGTGACACGATTGCTGTTAGGAGGATCACGTGCCTGAAGAGAGCAAGATGGGTTTTTAATCTGCCAGGCAGATACGGGTCTACAGACTGGAAGAGAAAGTAACACAGGTCAAACTAGAAGCAAGATGCTCATTTTAAAGACACGGGTGGGCTGTAAACTGCTTTAATACATTATTAAAAGACACTGAATTCTTCGCTGTTGGGATTCTGTGAGGTGGGATATTGATTTCTAAACCGATCCTGTTAGAACCATCAAATTTGGGCTCTCCCAGAATAATTGGACATGTTGCTGTCACCTGTGTTTTTGCGGGAAGTTTTATTTCATAATCAATATGGCTTTTAAAATCTAATCCTGAACAAATTAATTGGTGCTAATGGCTGGAATCCTGATGTTACAATAGTATGCAAAGAGTTATTAAAAACAGTCAATTTGCAGATTTTTTTAACATCTTCATCTAATACTGTAATAATTACTGTGGAATCCACATATTGTTGAGGAACAGTTGGCAAATTAAAGAAATGTGAAAATAGCTTTCTTTTTATATATATATATGGAAATGTAATAAATTAATATTAAAACTAGTTACGGTACAATTCTAAAAAAAAAACCTCTGTAGATTACATTTATATTGCATTTATTTATTGTGTTTCATTTATAATGACTGCAATTATAAATGTAAATATGTCCCAAATCAGTTGTCAAAAGCAAAACAAACCCAAACAAGTAGAAAGCTCAAAGGAAGTGGCAAGCAGCCCTTTCCCATTGAAGGGTGGTCAAGTTAGGGTAATAGAAGTACGGGGTCTCTAAGAGGTACCCTCCTTACCCCCATCCCATCCAGCCCTTCCAGCCCTTTCCCCTTTGCCAGTGCTGGTGTCCATGTGGCTTCATGGACCTGCATGGGGAGAAGGAAATGTGTTCTCAGCTTTGGTTCATTTCTTGCTTTGTTTCCCTGTTCATTTACGCAACTGAGTGCGCTGGAAAGCCACCATCAGCAGGGAAAAAACCCCCTGATGGAGGGCTGGCAACACAAAAAGTGATCGTGGGGCTATGGGCTGAAAATTTAGTTCCCCTAGTTGTTTTCCCTTTATATAAGGTTCCTTATCAGCTGGGGTAAGTCAGTGTAAATCAATACGAGTGAAATAGAATTTCCTGGCAGCACCCAACTCTTAGGCAAATTGCGTTCGTCGGAAGGGTCCAAGAACAGGGTTTGCATCCTGAAAGAGATGTTCTTGGGTTTGCTTCCCATAGTACGTAGCACTTGTTCTCCTCGGAATCCAAAATGAGGATGGAAATGAGCATTTGCCACTCCTTTACAGAGATCTTCAGCATCTGAAGGGCTGTTGCTAGGATCTCACCGCTCTTCTTCAGTGAGCAAATGCTGTATATACAGCTGTCTATACATACAAAAGCCATCTTTTTATATCTTGGTCTCTTGGCTCCTTTCACCTTCTTTCTATGCAGAATGGGAGATGTTGCCAATCTATCACTCTCTCCCCAGCCTCCTTCCCACAGAAGGAGCAAGAGAGATGTGACTTCTGTAAAAATGTTACTGTAAATATTTGGGTTCAACTAGCATGAGTTGGGTACCATGTAGTTATGCCGGCACACGTTCACTTTCGGTAGAGAAGGTTCTGGTGGGAGGGGGTTGGCTGAAGATAAGCTTTTCTGGTGTGAACCTGACTTTGTCCACCATTCCCATACTGCCAGTGTTGAGGGGAAGGTAAGTGGAAGAGTTAGGTTCCTCTTTCACTGTTTAAAGTCTCTTTTGTTACAGTGATGACAGAGTTTTAAGATACAAATGCCCTGTAAGGCAGCCATGTGGGTGATACGATCCCATCCCTATGCTACCTCTTCATGATGAGAAGCATCTCTTGCTCTTCCACTCCTCCTCTTTGTCTGAACCTGGACATCGTTGTGGTCCAGGCTGCCGCAAGACTATTGCTCTGAAAGGGACAAACTGGTCCAGAAGTTGCATTTGTTGGGCTAAGTGTCTTTGTGGTTCCTAGAGCCTTCCAAACTGGCCTGATGCTTTCCTTTCCACATCACCGATGTTGACCACAAGACTCCTTCAGCTCTTTTCCTGTAGTTCATGTGCTGTTTCTTCAGGGGTCCCCAAGGACCGAGGAGGATCAGCCCACCTCTCAAATCCTGTGTCCAAGTGACTTTTGAAGAGCATGTAGGAAGCAGCTCCAGCTGCCTCTCAGTTACTAGGTACTCAGCTGAGAATGAGGGTTTGAGCACACCTGGGATGCAGCGGGGCACCAGCTGAGCTGGGGAGGATGTTGCCAGCTCCCCAGCCCAAGATGAAGAAGCTGTACTTGGGCAGTTGACCTCCAGACTGGATTGAGATAAGGCAGTTGACTGCAGGGACTGGCTGACATTCTCCTCTGGGATCTCATCCCTTGTTCCGTAAGCGGAGATATTGCTGCTCATGGTTCAATCTGAATCTGGATGCAAGAACCACAGCGGTCAGGTGTAAGCCCTACGCTGTTGGTAGGCTTCATGTACAATGTGATGAGAAGGTAGAACCCCCTCAATCTTCACCTGATGTGAGAAGATCTCTTAGATCTGGTTGCCTCTTTGTTCCCCTTTGCCTATCCCATCTCTTCCCTAGGTGACAAAACTCTTTTTTTACTCCATCCCAGTTGCCAGTGCGGTCCCCCCTCTACGCAATCAGCTGTCCTCCTGGTCTACCTCCTTTGCCATAGGTGGTATCTCATCCCTCGCATCCTTATCGCATCCCTGGGTAGCTGCACTACCTCCTGCCTCTGCCCTTCCCAACAATCTGTGAGGTTTGCCTCCTGCACCAGTTTCCTACGCATCCCATATCTCATGTGGCACCGTACAGTCCCTGCGGCGCTTCCATCAGCCCCTTGCCTTCCCTCCCTCTGCTTTCCTTGGAGGAAAACAGTGAAAAACGGCACATTTTGGCACTTGGAGCAGTCTCAGCTCTACGTGTGAGCCTGTGTGAGGAATAGCGATGGGGTTGTTTAGAGGCAGTTTCATTTTGGGGATGATAATGAAAGATACCCTCCATTTTCAGGACTGTTCCATGGGTTTCAAATCCTGGAATCCTTAGGACTTAGAAAACTCCCCAAAATTGCTGTGTACACGAGCAGCTAAATTTAGAGAGCTGGAAATGCTTTCCCTTAAGACACAGCTACCATCTGGGATTGCAGACTGTGTAAATAGCTGGTTAAACACCACTTTTAAGTTCCATTTAAATTGATGCCTGGTCTCTGTGAGTGAGAAAATCGTCTCAACTTCAATTGCAAACAGTACAAGCTCTTCCAACTGGACATCTTCTGAGCTTGGCCAAATTCTCCCTTTCTCCAGCCTGGGAGTTGCCAGACGGAGATCCAAATAAAAATAGAAATAAATAGGGTATTTCCAACAGCCAGGACGGGGCGATTTGAAGCACAAAAGAGATCAGACGCTTTGTTCATTAACTCTAAACTTTAGCTCACTGGTGTTTCCTCTCATTGCCTGTCTTGTCTGGAGTTATCACAGTGTGGTGGATTTATGGTTTTTTTTTTTCCCTGAGGAGTCGTGTTTCTGACTTTGACATGTACAATGATGGTTTTTCCCTGATCTGGCCCATGTGCCGCTGGCGCTGCATGTTTTAAACCAGCTGCAGGTTTCTCCTGCATTCCCATTTGGCAGCTGGTTCTCCCCAGCGCTCAAACCCGGGTGTTGTATGAGAAGGCAGCGTGCCTTTAGGAACCAGTCAACAATCTTTTCCTCCTTTTTGAGCTGGGAAAAAAAAAAAAAAAAATCAATCCATTTTGGATGTATTTTTTTGCGTATAGGGCTTGTGCAAAGAGCCCTGTTGTTTCAAACTGATTGGCAATAATAGGGAAGGGTTCACTAATATTAGGGATAGGGAACTAGATATAGTGCCCTATATATTAGGGATATATAAGAGGGGGGAGCTTCCCTAGCCTTCTGCCTTTCTTTTCCAAAGGTGACTAAAGCCAGTTAACACCCACCTTCTTTTCTAGCTCCTCTAGGCTGCGAGCAATTCAAGACGAGATGCAAAACAAATGTCATTTGGGAGATTTCTCTGCTCTGTGCTTCAAACATTTCTTTCCAAAGGCTTCGCTTTGGAGTGTTTTAACTACCTCATTTGTCTTTTGTTTCGGTACCATCCTTGTCATTGACTACATTGCCCCAAAGCGTACGGCCTCTTGTGAGAGACTTGATAATTTGCTTTGTAGTAAAAGCCTTCTGCAGTCTGATGGGAAACCAGGGCAAACACCTCGATTTAGCCTTTCCAGAGTTTATTCAGAAACACTAATAGTCCCAGTACACATACCCTCCTACGGCCTCTTAACCCGATAGGTCTCCAAGTGCTTTATTTTTCCTTTGAGTCACTTCCCCACCATACGACATGGGGGGTTGCTGGAGGAAGTCAGCAGCAAATAAAACCTTTCCAGAACATGTCAGGATGAAGCCAGACGTGAAGAGTTTGATTGCAGAGAGAGAATTTCAGGAGGCAGAATATTGTTTCATGATCTGGAAGTTGCCAGGACGGTGGGTGGGACCTCTATAATACAACAAGTTATCATTGAGGCATTTCTTTGACTGCAAATCACCAGGAACTTCACTTGCTCTCTCATGTAAAAATGCACTATTTGAATCTGGTGCTGCGTTCCGGTGTAAATAAATTAGGGCCAGAAAATAGAACCATCACTAGTTTAGCCCTGCATTGTAAAAGAGCTCCATGGTAGGATGCACTGTGAGACGGAAGGTCAGGAAGCATGGAAAGATATGTTCAGTCCTTCTCCTGGTCTCTAGTGTCCTTCCTCTCACGCCTCCATCAGTTAATCTTCCATGATGTGGAACTTCAAGTGCCTGACAGTGGCACAAGATTATTCTTGACAATATAAGATTTTCTACTGCTCATCTGGAGAGGGATCGGTGACCGACAGCAGCCAGTGGGCCTTCCATCTCTCCCTTAGGCGAGGTGGAGTCTCTGTGGTATCCAGTCACGTTCATATTACAGCCACATGATACTGCCCCAATGACCTAATTTATTTTTATTGTAAACTGCTGGGTTAAATGAATGACACGTTTTATTAATGGTCGTCAGTGGAGATCTATTCACATCACTTCTCGAACTTTACTTGGAGCTGAGACCATTTCTCCACTTTCACATTGAATAAGAAAGGGCTCTTTTATCCCAATCTATTCAAAAGAGAAGTTTTAACTTTTATTTTTCTTTTTAATTTTCTGTTTTTACTTTGGTGACAAATGGGAAAGAACTATTTGGAGATAGCTATTGTATATTTGTCTGGCTCTGCTTGATTAACAGATGGGCTTCAAGGGGCTAGCTGAAGAAAGTTGTTATTTCCTAGCGGACAAGGTCTGAAGCCTTGAAAATCATGGATGATTTACAAACCCCTAAACTTCTGTTAGTGTTTAGAGTCAATAAATCACCCCAGATATTTCTCAGCTGGAGAACATGGGGTGCTTTTCTTCTTGACCTGCTTCCCCCATAGTCCCCCAACCCTCCCCAGGGTGACTGGAGGAGATTACAGCTTCTGGAGAGGCTGACCAAAGTAAGCCAGATGTGCTTCCTGATGTCCCCCTTGCCCCCAGGGTGATGTTGGGATGCTTTTTTGCTGGAGCTTCCATTTCTGATTGTATGTATATTTCTGTGTGTTCATGACCCACACGTGGTCATGCCTTACCAGAAGAGTTTCCGGGCTGGTCACGGGCCACTTCACACACGTCCAAGTGCTCAACGGGCTGTTGCAAAAGAACCAATATCTCGGTGGGTTACAGAAAAGTGTCCCAATGGTGTCTGGTTCAGGTGGCACACCTGGTCTTCTTAAAATGCTGCAGATCTGATTTGGGCAACCTGGCCCAGCCTGGTTTTCTTAACTCAGTGTCTTGTAGCGTACGTAACCCCTCCGTTTGCCATCAGCTGGTGGCAGAGTATTCTGGCGACGGGAGCGGTGCTGCCCTTTGGGACATCACTCGTTAGTATGCAAAACACCTCATTTGGGTGATGTTAAAACCTTAAATAAAATGTGTCGAGGCTGATGGCTGCGCTACTTAACCTTCCTTTTGGCTGCATCTCTGTACCCTGCCTTTTGTGTTTGGGTGGCTGCGACACACAGACCCGCCTTTGCAGTTCCACGGGAAGCACGAGGATTAATTTCTGGGAAATGTTGCTAATTATGATTTGACGTATTGCAAACTCCTCGTATTACACCTGCCATTGGGAAAAAAAAAAAAACAAACACAACAATGTTACAATGAATGTACGTTTTAAACAAGCTGCTAAAACGTGTAACCTGGGGATTGGAGGCAATCCCCACTTTACATCCACTTGCATGTCTTCTAGTGTTTGAAAAGAAAATTGCTTTATGTTTGGAGGTTTTATTTTTTCATATGCAAAGCGTTTCAAGTCGGTTACCTCATCTAGTGCACTTGCCTCATGAGAATCCCCAGGGCTTCCTCCAACGACTCCAACAAGTTACTCAGTTTAATTATGAGTGCAATTGATTGATCTGGCAACACGAAACACAGTAGGGACAAATTTCCTCTGAACAAGTCAGATAAGGAGGATTTCCATGGGACTCTTGCCCCTTCAGCTTAGTCCTTCCTGAAAAAAGGAAAAAAAAAAAAAAAAAAAGCCAGATCAGGTTCTTATGCAGCACTGCTGACTTCTGGTTGTTTTTATGACTAAGGAAGACGTTTAGCTTTCAGAATCTCCTTCTTCTTCTTTCTTGCTGCTATTAAGTTGCCTTTACAATTAGGGACTAGAACAATTTTTTGAATTTAGCGTTTCCTTCCACTTTGCTCGCCGTTTCCCCAAGTCTCTTCCGAGTGATGAAAACGAGGGGGTCCCCTGTGTCTGCTCAGCCAGGGAGCTCTGCCTTGACTCTTGCTGGAGCTGCTGGTGGGTGGGGAGAGGTGGGAAGCTGAGTGGCAGGCAAACCACCTCTACAGAGCTATTGCTTCC
This sequence comes from Calidris pugnax, assembly GCF_001431845.1. NCBI lineage: Eukaryota > Metazoa > Chordata > Aves > Charadriiformes > Scolopacidae > Calidris > Calidris pugnax. The sequence continues at coordinate 3,924,563 of NW_015092359.1, forward strand.
GTCCAAGACGCTAGGAAAACTGGCACAAACCTAACAACTTGTGAAAGCACAAACAGGGAGGAGCAGAGCACTTACCCAGCATAGACCTGGACTGTCCTATTCGCCTTGGTTAAAAAAAAAAAAACAAACAAAAAAAGAAGATAAAGGCTGTGGAGCATTTATTTGATGGTAAGATGCTGGAAAGAACATCTCTCTGACATTTATGGTGCTGATTCTTGGAACGTGGAGGTCCTGCAAGCGAGCCTGGCAGCTCTAAGGCCCCTGCTACTTTTACCTCATCTGACGCTGGTTTGAAGAAAGAGCTGCTTCAGAAACTCAGATTCTAGGGTTTTTTCCACTCACTGTTATCAATCCTGCCAGATCTCCCAGTCCCAAACAAGCTTTAGTCTATGTTGGCAGAGGATAATGTCACTTCCAGGATATGCTAAGGTCCTGATAGTATCCAAATCAAAGCTGTTACAGGGAAGACCGGACTACGGCTCTTGCTGTCTGTGTGCCATCTGCATCTCTCAGGACTAAGGCCTCTTCCCATTCTCAATGGAGCAATTAACGTCATGTTGGGAACTTGATTTCTGCTTCTTGGACTTTCCAGCTCCCACGAAGAATCTCAGGGACCAGCATATCCTTCCTTTGCATTACCTTGTGTCACCGGTTAGACTTCTGTCACTGCTGAGCAGGAGAGAGTCCAGACCATATTTAACCAACTGCTGTTCAAGTGGGAGGTGAATGTGGGTTTCTGCAGTCATTGCTACCGAGAGGAGACAAAAGCTGTAGGTGACCTGTTGTGCTTCCTGCTTTGCTTGATGAACTTCATCTGCTGGGACTTGAGGTCACTTGTGAAGCGGTGGATCTCGGGAAAGTCCCCTCCAAGCAGGTCTCTGGCGTTCGGAGGCACAGCAGAAGGGCTTCCTGGAATATTACCAGAAGTCCTCATCGGCTGCTAGGGACAGAAGGGCTGAAGAAGCTGTGGAAGGTTGTCTCAGGGGGAGGGCAGCAGGGAGATGGAGGAGAAGCAGCCTGCTGTAGCTTTAACGGTGGTACCGAGTAGGGATCCATTTGGAAGGACCATTTGGAAGGACGTAGTTGACTGAAGGGATCCAAAGCTTCTTTTTCCTTGAGTCTTTTTATTCTTCCTGTATCTAATCCCTTTAGAGCCTAACGTTAACCCCTTTTTGTACTGCAATAACACTGTAATATATGCTTGCACTAATTCTTCTGGCACACCGAGCATGCAAGACCAATTTAAAGCTTTTTTCAGAAGAAAAACACTGTATTATTGTGTACATAGAAATACCGAGAGAGAATTTGAGTTCTGTCTCCTGTATAAAAAGCATGCATTGATTACCTGTATGTAGACCATGCTGTAAATGCTGCAGAGTACTGTAAAATCCTACACTTGAAACCACAATGAACAGGCAATGTCATCGAAAACAAACAAAACAGAAGCTGTGCAATGGATTTTGTGCCTTTTTTAAATCCATGTATGTTAATCTAGACAATCGGGGAAAAAAAAAAAAAAAGGAAAAAAAAAAAAAAAAGGAAAAAAAAAAGCTTGTATACTACCAAAATCTTATTAAAGAATCGAAGGCAGCACCTTGGTGATGGCTGGGTTTTTTGTTTGCTTTCTTGCTTTGTTTTTCTACTCCCTTTGCTTTCCAGCTCTGGGGGGATGTCCTCTGCTCATCCTCGCCTAGGTGGGAGCGTCGGGCAGGGAGAGGAAGGGGCTCTGGTAGAACAGGGGGAGTTTAAGTATCGTTTACTAATGCGATCGAATCGTCAAAAACTTGCAGTTAAGACAGATCCGGGAAGAGAAAGAGAGTTCCATGATTGAGGTGCTGGAGCGGGTCCAGAGAAGGGTAACGAAGCTGGTGAGGGGTCTGGAGCACAAGTCTTATGAGGAGAGGCTGAGGGAGCTGGGGGTGTTCAGTCTGGGGAAGAGGAGACTGAGGGGAGACCTTATCGCTCTGTACAAGTACCTGAAAGGAGGGTGTAGAGAGACGGGGGTCGGTCTCTTCTCCCAAGTTACAGATGTCAGGACAAGGGGCAATGGCTTCAAGTTGCGCCAGGGGAAGTTCAGGTTGGATATTAGGAAACATTTCTTTACTGAAAGGGTTGTCAGGCATTGGAATGGGCTGCCCAGGGAGGTGGTGGAGTCACCATCCCTGGAGGTATTTAAGAAACGTGTAGACATGGTTCTTCAGGGCATGCTCTAGTGCCCAAGATTATTGGTTTGTCGTGGGCTGCTGAGTGGGTGGGTGATGGGTTTTTTTGGTTTGGTTGTTGTTGTGTGTTTAGGTGGTGGGTGGTGTGTTGGGTTTTTTTTTGGTTTTGTTTTTGGTTTTGTTTTTGGTTTTGTTTTTGTTTTGTGGTTGGACTCGATGATCTCTGAGGTCCCTTCCAACCACCACAATTCTGTGATTCTGTGATTGTCGAGGATGTGTTTCTTGCACTTTGGGAGGACCACGCTGAGTTCAATTTACGTAAAATTAGGCCTGTCCCAACTTCACTGACTTGAACCCAGCCCTATCACAGCGGCGGGTTACAACTAGCCCCAACTTCTATAACTTTTTAGAGCTCTGCCTTGATGGTTACCAGCATCCAAACTGTCTAAACGTAAGCTAATACTACTCAACGCTTAGGAAAACAGCAGAAATGGCTTATCACATTTCTCTTGGTTTCTCACTCTGGGCATCTTCCCCTGGCTGGCAGCACGGTGTGCGTAGAGCGGGTGGGTGACTCTCTCCTATCAAGCATTTGATGAGGTGTTTAAGAACATCTGGTAGACCTCCAGGCCCTCCACCCTCCCCAAAACCTCCCTCAGGGAGACGGATGCAGAATTGTGGCTGTCCTGCAAGTAAGGTGCTCCTGCCTGGGCTGGTCAATGGATCCAACCATGCTCTGCCTTTCATGGTAACCATCTGAAAGGAGTTTCTGCTGTAGAGCGGCATGCGATTCAACCCCACCATCCGTTGGTCTGTCTAGGATCAGGTTGGAAGAGGAAACACAGTGATAGACCCTGTCTCTGTGGTGTGAAATCACAGTTACTAAATCAGTGTTTCTCTGAAGGCTGCTGGAGAGCGAGGCTGTGGGCAAAGGCTCCGCTACCCAGGGAAGGGGTGGTGGAAACATTCCACCTTCCAGGAGGAGCATGAGACCCCACCTTCCTCAAAGGCAGAGAGCAATTTGTAGAGGCAAGTGACGGTCTGGGAGGAAGAGCTAGGGTTAGGCTGTGGGCTGGGACTGGCAGGAGGTTGTACAGTGTGTGAGCCCCTGGTTTTTTCTCCTGGGAATTGTACGAATTGTCAGCTTTCTTCTGAGTCCGCATCTCGCAGGGTCCAAAGCCCATCTGCTCCGTGCTGAACGCCTCAAAGTGTGTTTTATTTTGCCTCTGTAAAGCTGTTGGTATGCGGCAGATGTGTACATCTGGAGGAGGATGCCCTGATGCCATGGTGGTAACTGTGGTCTGAGATATGGCTCAGACCATAGTCTGGAACAGAATGGAAGATAAAAGAGTTGCAGGGTTTCCTGGTTTTATGAGTTAGGCAAATATTGTGATTTTTTTTTCCTGTAACTGTTGTTGGGTTTGTTGGTGTTTTTTTTTTCCAAATTAATGCATTAAACTGTTTAAAACCACAAGATGGGAAAGGAAAAAAAAAAAAAGCCAAAATCCTACAGTGTAAGAGAATATTGATTAGGCTTACGTGGGAACTTCTTTACTTTGAGGGTGACAGAGCCCTGGAAGAGGCTGCCCAGGGAGGGGGTGGAGGCTTCTTCTCTAGAGACATTCAAAACCCGCCTGGACAAGTTCCTGTGCAACCTGCTCTGGGTGGACCTGCTTTGGCAGGGGAGTTGGACTAGATGATCTCCAGAGGTCCCTTCCAACCCCATGTGATTCTGTGAAGCTGTTCCCTTTCCCCAATGTCAGTGCAGAGTTGCTCAAGAGACCAGGCTTTTCTGGTGGACAACGGGCACGGCTCTGTGCTGGGCCCTCATGAATCATGAGATCACCAGAAAGCCCTACAGGCAGAGCAGGTACTGTCATCACTCTTCATTACCATAGGGACCTGGGCAGAGTGTGGGTGACTTGGCATGGGGCAGGACATAGATGAGCACATTGACAAGCTGAATGCCCTGAAGCCACCAGCATGAGCCTCTCCATGCTCTTGTCCAAGAAGAACATCTCTAGCTACATTCCTGGTTACAAGAAGACCTGGGAACTTCTAATGCACGGTTGTAAACTTGCTGGAGCAAAGCGGAAGCTGCATCTTTGCTGATTTTTGCAGTGTTTGCAGCAGCACTGGGGTGTGGGAACTTTACTGCTGCCCATATTGGGTGATAGAGGTCTCCTCTGAGGACGTCCCAGTGCCAGTGATCCCGCTAATTTGAAACCCCACCAGTTTACAGTAAAGACAAACTCCCAGTCTCCACTGAGCTGTTCATAACCACAGGGGCAGAGATGGACTTAAAGGGGCTGGTTTCTGCCTCTGCCAAATAAGAGCAAGTAGATCATTTTTTCTCTCCTGACTCTTCTTCCCCTCTGTATTCAAACTCTGGCCTCCATGCAAAGCAGAGATATTTCTTGCCTGCCAAATACATCTTGTTATCCAAAGTCGTTGCTAGCCAAATTTAATTTGAGTGCAGTCAAGTTTTATGGAGAGACAGAGTGTTAAAGAGGTGAAATGTGCAGACTTTGTGGGGAGCCCACGCGCAGACACATGTGCTGCCATCCCCATTCCTGGACAATTGACTAACAAGTCAAAAGACAGTCAGGAGTGAAGATCTGAGCCCAAGCAGGTGGGAAGAAATGGTTCACTGCCCAAGGACAGGCAGTGTGTCTTCTGAGAAAGTGGGGAACGTAGGCAGGGGATCAGAGCTTGCTGGAGGTAAAGTCCTTTTGACTCAGATTCGGTCTTGGTAGCTTTTTTAAAATGGGGTGGCTGCCTCAGCTCGAGTTCCCACTCATGGTGGAGTGAGCCTGGCAGGGGACCACCAAGATGATTAGGAACTGGAAAATATGTCCATGAGGAGAGGCTGAGAGAGTTGGGTTTGTTCCACCTTAGAAAGAGCAGGATTGGGGTGGGATCTTATTTCTTCCTTGAACTACCTGATGAAAGGATGATGCCAGACTTTTCTCAGAGGTGCACGGTGAAAAAAATGAGATGTGATGGACACAAACTGCATGAAAGGAAAATCAGATAGAGGAATTAGATGTAAAGAAAAACTTTTTCACCATGAAGAGCCTCATACGCTACGACAGGGTCCCAAAGAGGTTGTGGGATCTCCACCCTTGGAGATACTCAAAACTCAGCTGGACAGGGCCTGGAGAAGCCAGCTCTAAGTTGGTCGTGCTTTGAGGGGTGGTTGGAGCAGGGACCTCCAGAGATTCTTTACACCTCTATTATTCTACAATTTTAAGATACAGGCTGAGCCTCTCCCTTCCTCATCTTCTGGCATCTTCTCACAGTTCCTCCCCAACGCTATGGCAGAGCAGCAAATTTCTTCTCCAGCCATTGGGGGATAGTCCCAGAGCAGCTGAGCGTGGTGTAGTATCAAAGACACGTGATGACTGCCAAGAGAGGACACGAGCTTCTCTAGTGGGAGGTTCAAACTGGGAACACCTTGTTCAGCAGGGTGTCCCCTTGCAGCCAGCTGCTGGTCACATTAGCTCAGGAGTGAAGACAGTGTCAGACTTTTCATGCCCTAGGACGGTCTTCCTTGTTAACAGCTTCAGGTGATGGCAGTAATGAAGGTAAGAAAATCTGTGTTAAAATAATATTTGACACAAGAGTCATGTCAGCGAAGTTTCTTTTAGCTGGGTTTGTAGGTAAATTCCATATTTTTGGGCATATTATGCTCTTTGGATGGCACATTTACAGGGGTAAAAACAATCACAGTCTCAGGCTGCTTTAAGGAACAGGTTCTGGCAATTTTGGGGTATTGCATGCAACAGGTTAAGCAGTCCGAGGCTCCCAAAGGGAAGTAGAAGCAAAGCACTCACTGTTGTGCTTCGGGGTGCAATGTCCATGCAGGGAGATAGAAAATAGACAAGGGAAAATGGAATGACAGGCAGAAAGACAGTCCGTTTGCTTAATAGCACAAGAAATTTATACAACCAGAGATGGAAGTACACGGTGTCTACAGCATGACTCAATGACAGCAAAGGGGAACCAGAGCAGAAGAAGCAAAGAACTGTCGTTTTTATTACAGCAACGTCCTGCTGTCCAGCTCAATGTCATGCCTTATCCCTTAGGGCAATCTCATCTCAGAAAAAAAACCTTCTGATGTCTTGCAAGGAAAAGAGGGGTTGGCTGGACACAGGGCTGCCGGTGGGACAGGCTGTAGGGCACGGAAACCGTATCTCTGGCCTGTACAGGATGTGCACTGCGGGACTGGATTCAGTTCTCCTTGAGCAGAAGGCAGATGAGATGACACAAGTTCCTAAGAGCAGAGAGGAGATTTGAAGGATTATATATGCCAAGAGCAAGCAGCGGTCCTCCAGCTGTACCCTCAACAACAGCATCTAGAAAATGGGGTGAAGTAGAGCAGCAAGGCCAACAAGTTGTTGGGGATGGGGTGATCTTTCCAGTGGGAGGCTCAGCACAAGGCATGGTGCTGGTCAGGGCTTCTTTATCAGGTCCCAGTCCCAGGGGTGAGGCGCCTCTGTTTGGTCAGAACGTCAGGGACAGTGGCTGTGGGTGTATTTCTTGGGAAAACCAAATCCAGCCAACAGGCAGAATCCAATCTGCTGGGTGGACTAATTTCCAAGAAATCAGGAGGGAGGAGAAATTAGGAGAATGAGGGAGGAAGCCAAGTGGGTAATTTCCTTTGTGAAGGGTAGTAAGTCCCTCTTAGCAGTCCCAGTTCCACAGCTGTCACCAGGGCCAGGCTTCAGCTTTAATGAAAGAAGAGAAGAAGCTTTGGACTCCAGAAGCATTGCCAAACCCAGTCTGTGTTTTAATTATAAGATAGGAAAATAAATATTAAGTGGATGGCAACTTATCACCAAGCATAACACCTTGAGGCTGCCCACCAATCTATTTGAAATGTCCCTGTGATACAAGAACATAAAGATGTTCCATTTTTCAGGCGTACTAATGGAGCAGTTGCTCTACACAGAACAACATGCAGATTTTTTAGCACAATTTGGAATTGTCTCATTGGACTGAAAAGCTATTGAGGGTTTCCCCCCTTCCCCAGAGACAAAAAAGACCTGTTCCCCCAGCCAGGTGGACATGCCAGCTGTTGGCAGCCCTGTGGCCCACATAGTGAAATGGGTGCTGATTTAGTGGTGTAGCCTAAATATCCTCTGATGCTGTCAAATGGTACTTGAAAAATGCAGATGTTTGGAGCTGTTCTCATGATTAGGACTTTTCAGGGGTAACCTGACGCGTTATTGACCAGTTGACTTCATGGAGAGGCTTTTGTTTTCCAGCCCTCTTAATAAAAGGGTGACCTAAATGTTGGGTTGTTTTTTTTTTTAAATCCATTTTGCAGAGTGGTGCTGCTGTGGTTTATTATTTACAACCAGTTGTTAATTAGGCCAAACATCGATGGGCATTTCCTGTTTATTTTGCCCTTTTTTTTTTTTTTTTCAGTTGCTTGGTTGAGTGCGTGCACGTGTGTGTGTACATGTGAGCTGCTGCTTTTCTCTTAGAATTATCTGCAATCATTTCACAGCCTCCTCCTGGCACCTCAATGGGCTGTCTCTGCCACAGACTGCTGCTCCAGAAACGTCCTCTGTCCTATCCCTCTGTTGCTTTTAATGGATGGACACCCCAGACTCCAATAACGATACTTTATACGTTGGCTTTCATGCAGAAACCTGTAAAAAACCAGAATTGGGAGTTGCTGAAGGGAGGTGGGAGCAGAAGGGAGGGAGGAATCGCTGAAGAGGAAAGAGTTGCTGAATTGTTCCAATAAGGAATATGTAAATATATAAATACAGAAATAAGTATATATAATACAGAAATAGATATATAAATACCAAAGAAGATGGCGAAACATGAAAAAATCCTGAGGAATTGCTTGCAAACAACTTTTTCAGGTCCAAGTTAAAGACTGCTAACAAAGGAACTCTTTTGGCAAACTCATTTTTTTTGCCTTCATTAATATGTCTCTGTGAATCTCTCCTTTCTAAGGTTTGTACAAATTGAATGATCAAGTGATTGCTGCTCAGGCAGGTATTTTGGAAGCGTGATGGACCAGATGCTTTCCACTGATACATCCCAAGGCTATTGGTCCTGATGTCTTCTGTGTCCATGCTATGTCTGAATACTGACCTTTTCTTTTGTCACATCTGTCTTCTTGCAGGCATACATGCTGAAGTCATTTGAAATGAATGGTCTGCCCAAGGCGGTGCCTTTAAGTTTGCCTTATCAAGACTTCAGAAAAGATGTGTCAGACTACTGGGAAAAGCCTAAGGTATCCCAGCGGATAAAGAAAGTTGATTTTTCAAATGTTGTCTTGACTGCTCCTTGCAAACCTCCGGAACCTTACCTAGAAATGAATGGAAAAGAGGAGGAGGAAGAAGACGAGGAAGAAGATGAGGAGGAAGAAGACGAAGAGGAGGAGGTGGAGGAGGAAGGGGACGAGATCGACATGCACAGTGGTTCCAGCAGTGACCTGAGTCAAAAAAGCACAGAGCGCAGCCAGGAGTGTGCACCATCCACGCTCTTGGCTGATGACCAGAAGGGATCCAAAGGTCGAGCGTCCACTGCTGACGGGGACCTGGAGCTGGAGGAAGGCTCAAAAACACTAGTGCTGTTTTCACCGGGTGATCTGAAGAAGTCCCCGGTGACCACAGACTTGGCTCCAGAAGTTGATCTGGGCACTCTTGCTGCACTGACACCTCAGAGCGAGCGGCCACAGCCGATGGGTAGCCAACTGGATGTATCCGAGCCAGGGACCCTCTCCTCAGTCCTTAAATCTGAACCAAAGCCTCCCGTGGCCGTGGCTACAGCCTCCTCCCCCTTTACCAAAGTCGAGCGCACATTTGTTCATATTGCTGAAAAGACCCACTTAAATGTCATGTCTTCCAGCGGCCAGATGATGAGGCATGAGGAGTACTGCCCTCCGGGCCAGTTTGAAGAGGTCATTATCGAAGAAGAGCTGGAGGACAACCTGGTGCTGGTAGAAAATGGGAGCATACATTCAGGGCTAGAGGGGGCAGAGACGGAGAGCTGCGCCCTTTCAGCTAATCACGTCGAAACCACCTCGGAGGCGGCGGGGGAGCAGCTGGCCCTTCCCAACGGTGTAGCAAAACCTCCCGAGGACAAGCCAGAGCTCTCCGACAAAGTGGCACTCTCACTGGATTTGGAAGAGCCTGGCAAGGTGGTCATGAGGGAGCCCGAGCTTGAGAAGTCAGCATCGGTGGGAGAACACCTGAAGCGAGCAGAGCCCCTCCTGGATGCACCGCAGCAGGGCCCCAGAAGACCTCTGGGCTCCAGGTACAGAAGTCGGATACCCATTTTGTTCTCTGAGGAGGACACCGGCTCAGACCTTTCAACTTCTCTCTCGGCCAAAGAGAGGCTTTATAAGAGGGCAAAGCATCCCGACTTGGCTCGCTTAGTGATGGAGAAGAGGCAAAACCGCCTCCTTCGGCTGGCCTCAGGGGCCTCCTCCTCGGCGTCCTCCAGTGATGAGAGGCGGCGGGCCTCAGAAACCCTGTCGGCTACCGGTTCTGAGGAGGACACCCACGACTCTGATGACTCCATCCCGAGGAAGGCAGGGAAGGAGAAAGCTGCCCTCCTGGGGAAAGAAGAGAGAGCCATAAGCACAAGGAGCAGAATTCCTCGGCCCATCACACCGGTGAAAATACCCCTAGAGATGGCAAAGTCTGAGAGCTCCGCGGCCATTGGGATGGCAGTGCTGTGTAGCTCCCCGCAGGAGGCGGCCGTTGCCCACAGGTAAGACCAAAACGGTGAGCAGTGCACGATGTTGGACTTGTTAAGGAGGATCATTCAGGGCTTTGCTCACCTCCCACCTTTCACTTGGCTTCAGTGCACGATCCACCCCTCTTTCCTACAGTCATTTCAGTTCACCGGAGTGTGAAATTCCCACCTCTCTGTCTTCTCTGGCTCAGTGTGGCCAAAGTGCCAAGCCCCTCTTCTCTTGCCCTGGCTTTGAGGCCTTTTTGCCTCCCATGAGCTCTTTCGCTTGGTCTGGTCCTGCTAATAGCAGATGGTTCTGGTGTTGAGCTCTCAATTTGCAGCGTACTCAGCTCAGCCATGACTCTGCAGGGAGATCCTGTTGCGATTAGAGCTGCAAGGGCTGTGAGGCTGCCAGTTGTGATTGCCTCAGAAGATGGCCAGCATGCAAAGAGCTGAAGAGAGGGAGGTGCCCACGCATGGGCTTTGGCAGTGACCTGGAACCACGTGGGCCACCTCCACACGGTCTGAATTCTTGACACATCCCTGTGCCTTGATTTTTTGGGGAGGTACCCGGCCCTCTATCAAATAAGCACAGAGATGTAAGTAGAGGTGGACCTTCTGAATTCAGCAGTGTTTGGCTTTTCTGCCTGGCCTTGGGGCTGGAGGTCCAGCCAAGGAGCAGAGCTGCTGCTGTGGCTCTGCTACAGGCCCAGCAAATTCTGCTCTCTCAGAGGCATGCGGTAAAGGGACGGGATCCCTGCGGGTTGGTTTATCTTCCAGCACAGTTACTGTCAGAGGCCAACTGGTGCAATCCAGCTCATGCCCATCCTCCCAGATTGTATCTCCTGCCTTTAAATAGGCTGCTGCACCCATGCTGTACATTAAGAAGAATCCCAGATTTGTGCTATCAGCCAAATCGTGCCTGTGGGTTGTCCCCCGGACAGTGCTGGAGGATGAGGGCCAACACTTACTAGTTAATAGCATTAAGAGTTACAGGATGGTGTTCAAACCGGTGCCCCATCTTGTTCACAGCATAGCTCCTGTCGACCTGGTGCTGGAGACTCCTTGTAATTGCCCAGCCACGTTCACGCCAGACCTGCCAGGAGCCTGGAGCCCCTTGCAGAGATTCTCCTTCATCCTCCCTCTTCTCTTCCCCTGCAGGCTTCAGGCACAGAGACCAGCTGGCAGTGTCCCGAACGAGTGCCGAACGACGCAGATACAAAGTCGGCTTCCTCCTTCGCCGAGCTCCACTTCTCTTCCTCCACGGAGCAGCTCGCGGAGGTCCAGCTGTGTATCCCCTCGGAGCCCTGTCCTTCCTTCAAGAAACCCCAGTGCTTCCCCCAGAAGCCAGCTGCCACCTCGGAGGGAAAGTCCTTCTCCCTGCCGACAGCATAAGCCAGGGACTGCTCTTCAGCGAGTTCCTCCTTCCCCCCGACCTCAGCCTCCAGCTCAGGCCCTGGGGCCAACAGGAGATTCCCTGCCCTCTCCTGATGTGGCCAAAAAACGACAAAGAGGAAAAACCCAGACTCAGAGTCCAGCAACCAAAGGAAAGCAGGTGTCCCTGGAAAGTAAGGCAGCTGCCAGATAATGATCTTCTTCTGCCAGCCCAACAGACTGGGTAACTTCTGCATATAGTATACACTTGAGATGCTGCAGCACAGCCTTCCATGCTGGACCCACGAGTGTATAGCAGTAGCTGTACTTCAATGCTTCACTCACTCTCACCCCACACTGACGCGATCAGCTCCCACGGGCCTGAGAGCCTCTGAGCCATGGAGCCTTCTTCAAGGGAGACATCCAGCCCGCAGCTCACGCTTGCTAACGCACAGCACCAAGCAGCAGCGACCCAGGCAGCCTGCCTAGTGCCTGACCCTCCTCCCTCCCCAGGCATTCCCCCCTCTCTCTTAGCAATACCAGTCGCCACCACTCACCCTGGCTTTGGAAAGAGGAGCAGGAGCGAGGAGAGCAAGGCCTGCCGGAGAGGAAGGCTCCTGTCCCTCCTCTCTCCTCGCTGGGAAAACGCCAGCCTTGGCCACCACCATCTACCTGAGTGTTGGCTCACCTCCTGCCACCCGTCTTAGCAAGGGATGGTCACCAGCTTAGCCATGAGGGATGGATGCCTCCTTGTGCGCTGAGATAAGAGCAGGGGCAGGGTGGAGGGGGCTCTTCTCTCTTTTCCAGAGATGCCTCTGCAGGTAGGAGGTCTTGCTGGATGCTCCTACCTGTTCCAGTTATGTCCCACAGAGGAGGCCGTCTGGCATTGCTGCTCGGCAACGCTGCTGCTGTTGCAGCAGATGCCTGCATGGTGGGTATTTAGATGGAAGTAGGGGTGTGTTGGCAGCTTGCTGGGAAATCAAGAGCACTTGCTAATTGATGTGGAAGGGAGCACACTGCAGCCGCTTCTGTCTCAAATACCAAACTGTGATCTGTGGAGACCACATCTCCCAACGTGGGTGGTTCCTCTTGACCCGAGTGTGGCTGGTGCCACAGACCTGTAGTCCACCAAACACAGCTCCACCCTGAAGATGTGAATAGTCACTGGATGCCTTTAGCTTGGGTGCCCCTTGCACCTAACCTCCTTGTGCTTTATTGTCACGCTCTTGGTGTTTGTGAATTTTGGCACTGTGGTTGAAAGTTCCCCTTCACGGCAGGGTTGGAAATTATTATCCTGTAGTATAATCCAAAGCTGCTGCTTTGCGACGAGAGGTTTGCTGGCACACCGTGGGCACCTTGTGCATTTCGATGCGAGAGCAGAGTGGGTTGAGTAGCGGAGGTGGAGTTTATGTCTTTCTCTTTTCTTGGTGCTCAGCTCTTCCATGTGTTGCTTGAGAACTTAACAACGTGACCGTAAAAGCAAGGGCTGTGCTCTTCGAGTAATATTATCAGAGCAGAAGCTTAGCGCTCAGCTAGGACTAAATCAACCAACTTTTTAGCGCCCAGACTAATTAGGAAGGTTTGAAAATGAAAGCCAGGAAGACCGCTACCTGTCCGAGCTTGAGGAGATCTTGAAGTAGTCACAAATTTTTCCCCACACCTCACAAGGGGAAACACTCCAGACACGAATACTTCAGGCTTCACATCATCGTGGTGCCTAAAAGAAGTTTTGCACGAGGCAGAACGAAAATGCGGCTGCTCTGTACACCCGTTCCCACAGCTGCAACTACCTGCCAGTATTTCCTGTTTGCAGACAACAAAGCTTGGTAGAGGAATCTGGACACTAATAGTAATGACCTTGATTCATTTGAAAATAGCTACAGTCACACCGATGGGCATCGAGTCCGAGGAATCCTGAAGTTGTTCACACCTATTCTGGAAAAGAGCATGAGAGCTGTGACAGGGTGACTGAGAAAACATAGACATAGAATCATGGAATGGTTTGGGTTGGAAAGGACCTTAAAGATCATGGAGTTCCAACCCCCCTGCCCTGGGCAGGGACACCTCCCACCAGACCAGGTTGCTCCAAGCCCCATCCAGCCTGGCCAGCCTGCCTCCAGGGAATGGGGCAGCCACAGCTGCAGCCACAGCTTCTCTGAGCAACCTGTTCCAGTGCCTGATCTGAACAGGGAAACATCTGAAAAGACAGGTGACAGGAATTACCTCTTTATATGACAGCCTCAGTGTTGCCAACGCTAGGAATTTATTTCATCTAGCTCAAAGCGTTTGCTGTTTTTGACTGATGTTGTTCACCCTGGTAGAGTAAGGAGCACAGCTTCTGGTCTAAAAACATGCCCTCAATGCTTTCCAGAGAAGCACTGGGGACTCCAGGGTCAGGTTGTGGTTTGATGGACTGAGCTGATGTTGCCACCAAAAGCAGTGGTCCCTCAAAGTTCAGGCTGCTTCATTGCACTTTCCCACCCCCTTAGACTGGGGGGTGAAGGGGCTGGAAATGCTGATCCAGCATGACACCGAGTGTTCTGGTTTGCTGGTTTGGTTTTCATCTGGTTCAGTTCATCAGTCTGGTTCAGCATGTGGTCACACAACAGAGGTGGCGGAAGGAGAGGACAGAAAGTGTGAACAGTTCTTCTGGTGGCAGTATAACTTCATGTGAGTTTAACAGATGACAGTCTTAAGAAGACTTAACCAGATGCTTCATCCAGGTCTTAGATACACATGCCAAAAAATGACATTAGAAGAACTTGGAAAGAGGGCTACAGGACTATTAACAGGGTTAGCAAACCTGCCTTATCGCGGGAGGCCAATAAAGCACAATCAACGTATTTGTTCAAGAGAAAGTTTAAAGAAGAGCTTTCCATGCTCCAGCTATACCCATGTCAGGAAGGAAGCTCTGGCCCATGAAAGCAGGGAAGATGGATTAACCGAGAATGGCAGATGAAGAAATCAGGCAGGCTTAAAGCAGGGAAGATGGATTAACCAAGAATGGCAGATGAAGAAATCAGGCAGGCTTTTAGTTGCGAAGCCAACTGTCCAGTGCAATCTTTCACAAAAATGTGGAGACTTTTTCTTAGGAAAAGGTTTTCTGAGAAGCCCAGCTGTCTTCTAAGACGTCTTCCTACCACGACCCAACCACAGGTAGCAGTCAGGATGCTGGTGACACCAAGTTATCATCTCTCTTTGTAGTGCAGTAGATTCCTGGTGTGCTGCTGAACACATACCAAAGCTGTCACATGTTGGAGAACCACCAGGCAGGTCCTGCAGCTTTCAGAAAGCCAGTGAGAGATTTCCAGCATAGAAAATAATAGCCATTCCCAAGTGTTGTTTGATGGGGCTGGGCTGAGGGTGCAGCCAGGTCCACAGAGGTCTGGGGCTGGCAGAGGTCATCTCTCCATGTGGTTGTGCTACCAGCCTCCCTGCCCCAGCACAGTCCTGCTTCCCGGCTCTCTCTGTCACGGAGGGGAGCAGGAGAGTGGGCATGGTGCTCCCTCTGGTCATTTTGGATGAGAAAGGGCTGCCCCATCAGGTGCGATGGCAGTGAGAGATGGTTGAGCAGTGCTTTTCTCCCTGGAGAGCCTGCGCAGGAGCTGAGAGGTTTCCAAGGGTCATTCCTACGAAACCCGATTGTCCCCATCTATCCCCCAGGATTGGGTCTCTAGACCTGCTCCCCTTCCCTGTGGCGAGAGATGCTGTGATCCTGGCTGGATGTGGTCACGTTGCCTCTTTCATTCCTTCCCTGAAGTTATTTTTACAGGAGCTTTGGTGCTGGGCTTTTCCAGTTTAAGTGGATATCAAGAATTTACTGACAAGAGGTAGCCCACAGAGCCATATTTTGCTGGCAGAGCTGGTCACAGGGTGCTACCTGGCCCAGGCATGCTTGTAAGCCCCCTGCTAGCAGCCCACATGCTGCAGGAGGTGACGGCTTGATCCCTCTTTCAAGTGTCAGCAGACGGACTCAAGAAATCCCCTGCTATGTGGGATGCTGCTCTGGATCTCCTCCCTGGCTCTGATTTTCAAGGTTCTGCCCTTCAGTTGCTCAGTGGTGAGTGTGACCCCAGGGTCCTCCCATCAGCACACCCTGATTGCAGAAGTTCTTCTTGGGTTTCTCTCTGGAGAGATTTTATGGCAGGCAGGTGGACCAGCAGTGATGCTCTCCATGAATGTTACTGCAAAAACAGCCCCGCAGAAGTGTTGATGACTCCTCTGTGTCCTCTCTTCTTCCTCCATGCCAAAGGGCACCTGCCATAGTTGGAGCAAACACAGGAGATCATGTTTGGGGGCAGGAGGGGATGAGGTCATAGGATCATAGAATCGTCTAGTTTGGAAGAGACCCTTGGGATCATCGAGTCCAACCATCTACCCTACTCTACAAAGTTCTCCCCTACACCATATTCCCCAACACCACATCTAAACGGCTCTTAAACACATCCAGGGATGGTGACTCAGGTCTGTGGTGTTAGGGAGAAGTTAGGTGGTTGAGGGATGCCAGATGATCCAGTCTGGCATCGCAGGACATCGTGGGCTGCCACATCCCAGAAAGGCAGGGGAGGCAAGGCCCTGCTGTTCTCTGCTATGAAACACGGTGTGCAAGCTCTGTCAAGCCTCAAGGACACGCAGGGCTGCTCAAACACTGCTGGTGGTGTGCAGCTGCCTTCTTGCTTCACTGCAAAGAAGAGAAGATCAAAAAGAAGATCCAGCTGACCAGAGCAGAGGAAATGGCTAGGAAGAGTAGAGAAAACTGTTTGGGGTCAGGGGAGGAGAAGCGGGTTTCTCAGCGCTTTTCCATGTTTGTGAGAATTTCGAGGAAGAACGTGACACCACGTAGTTCGCCGTCGGTATGTTTGCTGCAGGGTCTGTCCTGGCCAGCTGCGGGTGGTTGTGCCCCATGTGTGTTTTGGAGGGACACCTGGGACAGGCTGCCACCGTGCCTACGTCTGTGCGTGCAGGTGCGCGGGTGGTAGGAAGGGCTAGGACTTGTTCAGGGGAGCGTTGTGAGGTCCCGTGTGTGTTGGGAGAATTAGTGTCTTTTCGGCCAGCCTGGTGTCATGAGATACAGCAAACGCTCCGCTGAGAGCCTTCGCTTTGCTGGGGTCTGCCAAGGTCCCACCTGTTTTCTTACCTGCCAGCGGAGAAGGTGGCACGCTGGCTGGTAAAAATGAGTTGGTGGCTGCCGTCTGGCCAGGAGATGTTTGCAAAGAAACAGTGATACAGGGCTTGGAACGTGCCAAGAGGCGGATCTGAAAGCTCTCAGTGCTAAGCTGGGGTGATGACAGGTTGTATGAGCAGAGGAAGCAAAAGGACTGCTGGCACCAGTCGGAGTAATGCCGCGGAGTGGCTTGGACACATGGATGGGGCTGCTCAACTTGGTTTGTCTGGTTGGCAGCACAAACGCTTCTGCTTTTCTTGGTGCAAAAGGTGTTTCGGTAGCAGACACCTCTGAGTCAGTGTGCTTGGAATCTCTGAGAGGCAGGAGACTTTGCTTGCCCTTTGTAGGTAAAGAATATTATAATATATATATTATTATAATGATATAATATAAGTAATGCCCATTATATATAGTGGCTAAAGGTTGGAGAGGATCCTGCTACCTTCAAAGAAGTGCCCTGATGCTCTGTGACTTCTGGTGTGAGCAGGACCGACCGCTGTGTGCAGTGGCCGTGGATGGAGGAGCAGGGTACCACGTGTGAGGTTGTGAGGCTCCACTTTTGCCAGAGCGTGAGTCAGGGGCAAAACCCCCCCCCCAGCTTGGGTGGTGGGCAGCCATCAGCGCTTGCCATCGGAGCTGTAATAGCTGGTAGGCTGCCACACGTCTTTGTGTGTGGCATGGATCATGGTCTGGAGAGTCCCTGCTCACGTGGCTGCCCTTGGCTAACACAAGCGTGGTTTGTTTGCTGGTGAAACGCTTCGATCCCAAGCAAGTTGTGTCGGAGCAAGAAAATCTTTGATGTTTCTCCTTTCCAACACAGAGGTCTTTTCCCAGTGTAGATCCTCTGTAAGAAGGTGGCTAAGTATCTATTGATGGCCTGACCAGCTCCAGCAGCAGCTCGATGGTCCCTTAGCACACTTCTTTCTTTACTCTGTATAGTTTACTCACCCACGGCATGATCGCACCACTATCCCACGTGCACAGACACCGATGCCCACCTAAGGCCTTGCAATCAACTACGTCAATCAACTGCCGTTCAATTAGTCTTGTGAACGCAGTAGAAGTCCTGCTGTGGACATAACGAGTTTGGTCTCAAATAAGTTCCTTCTGGCTTAACTGAAACGTGCCCATGCTCTGGCATTGCTAGGCTGGTTTCACAAAGCACATGGGGACCACCTGGGAGTTTGCAACCACCGTTGATTCCATATGTTTGATGGAATCAGGGCTCAGGCCCTTTCCTCCTGCGGTGCGTGCCCGTACCACTGATACTGGGTGGGTGCCCATGGGCTCCCAAAATCCCCTGTAGATCCATGAATGGCTGTTTTGCTCTTCCTCAGCCTGTTGTTGCACTCCGAGGGCTGGGACCGTGGGCTGGGACCATGCTGGTGGTCAGCTGCAGAGCCAGCTGACGTTAAGACAGGTTGGCAACATCTTTATGAGAGCTGGGGTTGGTATCTTGGTGAGACCAGAGAAGAGTCCTGTCTGCAGGCTGTGGTGAGCCATGGTCCCGAGCACAGCCAGGATCCCATGAAACGACAGTGTTTTGTACACACCATAAATCTCCTGTCCCCTCGTTCCTAATTTATCTTCTCTAGTGAATCTTGTCTTCTTCAAAGTCACCGTGTGCTCCCTGCAGCTCAGTCCCTCGATGACTGGGGGCTTGAAGCCCTCCTGGATTTCTGCAAAGCTTGAGGCAGACTTGGCCACCAACCTCTACAGCCGGCCTTGCACCGTGCTCCGGGTTCTAAGGAGGAACATTACCCCTTTCATTTTTGGAGCTGCAAATCTCCAGAAAGCAGGTTTAAAGTACGCATTGATGCCCTCTGTGCTAAAAGGAGGAAGGGAGCTACCACAGCAGACCCAGAGGTGGGTTCCAGGCAGGGTCCCAAGGTGAGAACTCCTCCTGCTCCCAGCTCCTAAACCGGAGTGGGCTGGCAGGGCTGGGAGCTCTTGCTTTGGCGAGGGTACCACTGGGCTGGCATCAGCGTGGGGCTTGCCGGTAGCCACCCTACCTCTGGCTTGCCTCACGTCGCCCCTGCCCGGAGTTGCGAGGAGGTCTGAGGTGGGGGTCGCTGGAGGAGGCTGGGGGCTGACATTTACTCAACGTTTGGGGTAAATGGCTGCCGGGGCACGAGGCAGAAGCTCTCGGACCATCGCCTGCAGAAGACGGTGTGACCAGCTCTGCAAGACGCGGGGGTTTAAGGCAAGGAGTCCAGGCACAACGCCGTGTGTGAAAACCGGTGTCAGCGACACTACAGGACTTGGGCTGCTTCTTCTCCGGACAGGAATTGGAGCTGGAAGCACAGATGATTTTGTATATCTCCTTTTAACACGATAGCATGTGACTCCACACTCAGATATTGTATCTGGCGCACTGACGTCATTTTCCTTCGCCTCTGGCACAGTCTGACCAAGTCTTTTGGCCCGGAGACAGGACTTCTGCTCCTTGGTACTGCCTGCCTGGAAATGCAACTGGGTCCCAAGGCTAAATCTCTCTACATATCTTCTTTGCGTTCTTTAGGAAAGCAGCTGGAGAATGTTTACACACTGCAAACAGAATGTACGACTCCGACCGAGGAACCACAATCCGGTTCAACTGCATGGCGAATTTCTTGGCCATAAAATCTGGCATGCATCACAGAGGCCCTGTCTGTGTACAGATCCACCTGGCATTTGTCATAACTTCAGAACACGACTTTAAAAAAAAAAAAAAAAAAAAAATCAATAAATGATGATGCCATTTCTTCTTCATATCAGACACAGTTGTCATTAGATTTGTTTTTAAGAGGGGATTCTCGATCATGCCATTAAAACCTGTCTACCTTTTCACTGGTGTCTTCTCACTTTTATTGGTGTTGCCCTGTGAAGCAGAAATACCACCTGGATTGTTGGCAAGGGGACCTTGGCTACTATTGTGCCTGGGTTTCACTCCAGCTGTGGCCCCTGTTTCTTCTCTGACACCTCCTGCAGAGCTGTGTCCTGGGTTGCCACAAAATCTCCCCACAAGGTATGTTGTTTTTTCCTACATCATGACAGCTCAGGTGGCTGCGACCAACCCCAAAACACGTGCTGGCAAGGACCGGGAGCATTCCCTTGTTTTAACATGAGCATCAATAATGTGGCTCCTGCCTTGTGCCTGTAAAATAGGTCATAGAATCATAGAATCATTCAGGTTGGAAAAGACCCTTGGGATCATCGAGTCCAACCATCAGCCAAGACATACACTAGTCCCACATTTAGTTGGCAGGTGAGAGCTGCCAGGGCCCCCCACCCCGAGCCTCGGGATGCAGCGAAGTTGAGCTGGGATAAAGTCATCCGTGGAAATCCAATTCGGGAGCAACGAGGAGCAGCAGAAAGCCGAGTCTCCTTTGGGTACAGCGAGTACTCCGAGAGGGGAACGCTGTCAGCTCCTCTCAGCTTTAAAGAGCTGTGAAAAAATTGGTGAGAGTGAAGAAAAGAATCAAAAAACCCCCAAAAAAACCTTAAGCGCTCCCTTGGAAAGATGTTCCTCTGATGACAGATTTGATTCTTTCTCCTGTAGCCAAAACACAGTTGACTCTAGTGCAGAATCTAAATCATAGAAAGAAACACTGGGATCAAAGAAGCTCCTTAAAGCCCACGTCAGGAAGAAGCAGACAAAAATTAAAGCCAAGCAGCATCCACTTGGGGAATGGAGAATTATTTCAGAACCGCGTGGACCGGCTGCCAGGAGGAGGGGTTGCTGGGTGGGGGGGAGCTTCATCACCCACCCTTAGATGGTGAAAGGAGAGTTCCTCTGGAAGCTGTGCTTGTCGGATGCAATGTGCTGGGCTCAGCGTTGGCTGAGGCTCTCTGCCTTTGTCAAGGGAGAGGGTGAGTGGGGGGAGAAACTAAAACTGCCTGATCTTACTGGCACCGTTCCAGGAAACATGAAAAGACAGGTTTGTAGGAGGAGGCGGTGTCTTTTCTGGGACCTGCTGATGTAGCTGGAAAAACCACTTTGGGGCGCAGAGATCTTGCTTCTGCTGAGCTGGCGCAGCCACCTTGAGATACTTCAAGGCAAGAAGAGCCCTGGCGTGGACAAGGCAAGCCACAAAAGTTCCCTGCACTGCAAGGAAACCCTGCTCCCACCTTGTTATCCCTGGCGTTGCCTTCATCTCCCCTCTAATGTCAGAGGGAGCTACAGTGGGGTCTCAAAGTGGGGCTCTGCAGTCAGCTCTGGAGAGGGACTCTTTGTCAGGGAGTGCAGTGACAGGACAAGGGGTAACGGTTTTAAATTGGAAAAGGGGAGATTTAGATTAGATACAAGAAAGAACTCCTTTCCTGTGAGGGTGATTAGACGCTGGAAGAGGTTGCCCAGAGAAGCTGTGGCTGCCCCATCCCTGGAGGGGTTCAAGGCCAGGCTGGATGGGGCTTGGAGCAACCTGGTCTGGTGGAGGTGTCCCTGCCCAGGGCAGGGGGTTGGAACTTGATGATTTTTAAGGTCCCTTCCAACCCAAACCATTCTATGACTCTATGATTCTAGACTCAAGGACGGCTGGACGTGAGGAAGTCCTTCAGGCCCACGTGTCTGGTTGCAGAGAGCACCTAGAAACAGAAACTGACAGCACCTACACAGATTCCATTGCTTACAAAAAAGCTCAAAGACAATGAAAAGAAAAAATAATAATGCAATCAAGTCCAGCTGTTTAAAGCCCCAGATTTAAAACAACAGGCCAAATTAGTCCCCAACCTTGCGGTATAATGTTTGTAGGTTCACAGGATAATTCGGGCTGGAAGAGACATTGGGAGGTCTCTCATAATCCCCTGCTGGGAGCAGGGTCAGCGCTGGGGTCCCACCAGCTTGCTCAGCAGAGGGAGGGGAGGCTGGATGTGTGCCCCCCAGCCCTGGAGGCTGGGCTGGAGATGCAGAGGAGTCCATCCCACCCTCAAAGCAAACCAACCAAACCACTCTCCCAGGGCTGGTCCCACACGGGGGACGCTGGCTGAGACGGAGCCATCACAGCAGGCCAGGCTTAGAATCACTTCGAGGCCTGTAGGGGTGGAAAGACCCGTGAGGCTCAGGAAAGCTTGTCTGGGGTGGAAAAAGGCCACCAAACTCTAATTTCAGACAATGAGGGAATTGAGGATGTTGATAAAGCCCAATCCATGGATTTGCCAAAGCAGCCAGCTCCGTGTATGAAGGCTGCTTCTGTGAGGAGCGAGAGGAGGGGGATAGTTCTAGGTGGTTCCATTGTGAGGGGAA
Source organism: Calidris pugnax (assembly GCF_001431845.1). Taxonomy (NCBI): domain Eukaryota; kingdom Metazoa; phylum Chordata; class Aves; order Charadriiformes; family Scolopacidae; genus Calidris; species Calidris pugnax. The sequence goes on from NW_015092359.1 coordinate 3,946,194, forward strand.
CTGAGGGTCCCGTGTGCCGGCCGGGCCCTTCCCACAGGGAGGGCTGCTGCCTCCCTGGGGCCCGTGTCAGGGACAGAACCAGGGAGCTTCTGAGGGCCTCATGCGGCCCTCAGATTATTACCCTCTTTTGATCTTACAGATCGACCGTGATGAGCTAGAAATAAGTCTGAGGGCAATGAAGAAATATTTCAGGGCCTTGGGATGACTTGTCAAGGGTTCGGGAGCACAAATCGTGTTCTCCTCTGTCCCTCCAGTTTTGGGGACTGATGAATGGGTTAACGAGTAGACCAGACAGATAGATGCCTGTCTCCAAAACTGGGGCTACCAGCAGGGCTTTGGGTTCTCTGATCACAGTTTGATTTACAGGACCCTGAGTCTGCTGGCAAAGGATGGGAAAACCCTGTCCCAAAAGAGGAAAAGGGTACTAGGCCAAGAGTTAGCAAGGCTCATGGACAGGGCTTTGAACTAGAATGGAAGGGGGAAGTGGATAAAACCAGGCCCACTGGTAATGAGCCTGGAGGTAAAGGGCCAAGGATGGCAACTACAGAAGGGTCTGAGCACAGTCAGGTGGGAATTAGGGCTCGTTTTCCCCTCCCCAAACAGTGGCGGGACAATTAGCCCAGCTGAAGTGCATCTACACAAATGCAGGCAGCATGGGCAACAAACAGGAGGAGCTGGAGGCCATTCCACAGCAGGAAAACTATGATCTAGTTGCTATCACAGAAACGTGGTGGGAAGACTCACACAACTGGAATGCTGCGATCGATGGCTACCAACTTTTCAGAAGTAAGTAAGGGATAAGTAAGTAAGGAAGGAGAGGCGGTGGGGTGGCTCTCTATGTTAGGGACAGATTTGAATGCCTAGAACTTCACAATGTGAACGACAATGTTGAGTGTTTACGGGTAAGAATCAAGGGGAAGGCCAATAAGGCAGACATCATGGTGGGATTTTGTTACAGACTCCCCCACCAGGATGTAGAGATTGATGAAACAGTCTATAAGCAGCTGGCAGAGGCCTCGTGATCACTCGCCCTTGTTCTCACGGGGGACTCAAACTTCCTAGATGTCTGCTGAAAATATAACACATCCCAGCAAGTTTGCAGATGATACCAAACTGGGAGGACTGGATGATACTCCAGAGGGCTGTGCCGTCATCCAGTGTGACCTGGACAGGCTGGAGAGCTGGGCAGAGAGGAACCTGATGAGGTTCAACAAGGGCAAATGTAGGGTTCTGCACCTGGGGAGGAAGAACCCCAGACACCAATATAGGTTAGGGGTGGACCTGCTGGAAAGCATTTCTGAGGAGAAGGATCTGGGGGTCCTGGTAGATCATACACTATCCATCAGCCAGAACTGTGCCCTTGTGGCAATGGGCCAATGGGATCCCAGGCTGTGTAGGGAAGAGTGTGGCCAGGAGGTGGAGGGAGGTCATTCTCCCCCTCTGCTCTGCACTGGGGAGGCCACAACTGGAATCCTGCGTCCAGTTCGGGGCTCCCCAGTTCAAGAGAGACAGGGAACTGCTGGAGAGAGTCCAGCATAGGGCACCAAAGATGATGGAGGGATTGGAGCATCTCCCTGATGAGGAAAGGCTGAGAGAGCTGGGGCTCTTCAGCCTGGAGAAGAGAAGGCTGAGGGGAGACCTTCTTAATGCTGACAAGGATCTAAAGGGTGGGTTGAAGGAGGATGGAGCCGGACTCTTTTCAGTGGTTCCCAGTGACAGGACGAGGGGCAACGGGCACAAGCTGGACCATGGGAAGTTCCACTCCAATCTGAGGAAGAACTTCTTTGGGGTGAGGGTGGCAGAGCCCTGGCACAGGCTGCCCAGGGAGGGTGTGGAGTCCCCTTCTCTGGAGATCTTCAAGCCCCACCTGGATGCTCCTGAGCGATGTGCTCTGGGCAACCCTACTTTGGCAGGGGAGATGGGCTGGAGGATCTCTAGAAGGTCCCTTCCAACTGCAACAATTGCATGATTCCATAAGGCTGATGACAGGGAGAAGTCCAGCAAGAGCTGCTGCTGGTGAGCAAGTCTGGGACAGGTGGGGTGGGCATGGTGCAGGCAGACCACGACCTTCCCTGCTCAGCCACCACCTCTGCAAACCCAGAGGGTTCACTGCTTAAGGGGACGTCTTTTGAGCAGGAGGACACCAAGATGGTGAGGGCAGGAGGAACATTTTGAAACAGCCAACATTGCCAAGGAAGGGCCACAGAGCAGCTTGCATCACAGAGTCCCCCCCATCCATGTTCTCTGACATGTTCTCAGCACCACATCCAGGACAGATGGACAGGCAGATCAACATGGGGGTGACAAAGTTTTCATGCACGGTTCAGAAGATGAGGTGCAGAAAGAGATGAAGTAAGGAACTTCGGGAACTTGTATACTGGGTTGAACTGATATGAAGACATGAACTGCATAATTACGTACTGTCCATAATTACATACCTGACATTACCCTGAGCAATTACATGACAATACAACTAGTCTGTGGGCATATAAAATTACCTAAAAATAAAATTATGTTGGAATTTTATCATCTCAAACCATAGGTGGAAATTGAAAGCTGTTAATAAGCTTTCAATAGGGCAATGCATCTAATAGGAGGAGTCACAAAAACTGCGTCCTCAAACGAGGGATAGGTTGGGGGCAAGAAGACCACCTGGGAAGTAATACCAGATAAGTACTCTGTTCCTACACTCCTTCCCCAGCTTTTTGCTCCTGTTGGAGATGCAGCATTGGGTGAGTTTCGCGTTGATTTGAGGGGTTGAAGCCAGAGTCAGTGCCCGTATTGCTGAAACTGCCAAGTGCAGAGGATCCCTACTCAAGCACAGGGCAGAAAAATCAAAACAGGGCAGAAAAATGAAGTCTTGGTCGGCTGAGATAAGAGCTAGGGGATGCTCAGGTTTAAATGAGGAAGTTGGTGGAAGGAAGGTAATTAGTGGAGGAAGTGATGAGTGGAGCAGTTCACCCCACTGGAGGTCTGGTGCTGTACGGTGAAGGCAGCTCCCCTGGATGCTCTGCAGCTTTTCTTCACTTTTGTTGGTGGGAAGGGACCTGTTGGGAATGGCCTGGGAGAGGAAGGGAAGGCAGGACGAAGCTGTGGAGCTGCTGGGGCAGCAGAGCGTTAGGAGTAGTTACCTACAAATCACTCCCAGCATCCAGTTGCCCCGTCTCCTCTTTCAGAGGAAAAAAATGGTGTGACTGTGCATACCTTCACTCCCACACCTTTACTGTCTGCACAGGCTTTCCAAAAATAGCGTTCCAGCCAGTGCTCCAAGCTCTCCAGGCGCTTTTTGATGTAAAACCCCGGCACTTCTTTTAAGAGGCAGTGTGTCAGGGCCTCAAGAGCATTAATGGGTGTTAACTGCCTTGCACCTGCCATCCATGCACTGTCTGCTTACAGCCCAGGAGCTCATTTAAGCTCAGGTCTGGGTCCCCTGTCCCTGTATGTGTCCTTGTCTCCAGGCCTGGCTGCCACATGGACCTTGGACCTGCCTTGTAGCCTTGTCTCCTACCCCATCTCCTGCTCCAGATCAGGCTCCCCGAAGGGACACTTGTCCCAGTTCATCCCCTTGCTGGGTCTGGGGCTGTTGATGGACCCTGTCCCACCCCTGGCTCTGCTGTACGTGCTGTGACCCCGAGGGACTGTACCCTGTTGGGGAGGGCATGGCCAGTGCTGGGGCCACCGTGGCTCCTGGCTCAGCCCCTCCTGGTGCTGCTCCCTGAACCAGTGGGTCCGTGTCTTGAACTCCCTGGCAACGTTTCACTTTACACAGGATTATCCTCTGCAAGTGACAGTTATTTAGTCAGGTGGCATCTCACCCCAGAAAAGATTTGATCCTGCCTGGACTTCCCACTCCTTCCCATTCTTTCTTTCCCTGGCTGAAGTAGTAGTTTGGATTTGTCCTTTCTTCAGTAAAACCCAGCCTAATAATTTGGGCTGAATCTCTGCCTGCTACAGCTTCCTAACAGCACTGGTGAGATGCAGATGTAAAGAAAATAGTTCCATAAGATGACCATAGGAGGGGCCACAACACAGGTTGCAGGATCTGGCCAGGGAGCAGAGAGGGTGAAAGCACTGGTTGTAGACCCATGATCACACGTGGCAGGAGACATGGAAGTGGCTCACATGGTTTCACATTAAAGCAGGATCAACGTTCCTATGTCTGACAGGCAAGAAAAGAGGCTTTGGCCAGAACCAGCTTATTTACAAAATAGTTGTTACTTGTTTGTGTGACCAAGTAAAATGTCCGCACACAAGACCACTGCAAGCAACGGAAAGCATAGGAGTTTTGTTAATGTGGTGCCAAGTCAGGATGGCAGAACATTGCTGTCTTCTAGCACCAAGCAAAGATCTTCAGGAGCCCCAGGACCTCTTTGTTGGCTGCTCCTCTGCTTTCTCCAACTGAGCTACAACATCTGCTGCACATGCATCCTGCCGAGAGCATTTGGACCCACCACTGCAGCATGGACCACCTTAGACTGGTACTGCAGGCATCCTCAGCTGGCTCTGGCCAACTTTGCAGGACCTCACTGTCCATACAGCCTTTGTGGGTAACAGAAAAAAAAATTGAGACTCCCTGTGTGTGGCCGTGTCTCCCTCCTGCATCCCAGCCTGCGACGAGCTGTAGTCGGATGGGGACAGGTCTACCCTCTGAGAGCGTTGGCTCTGATGGACAGGTATTTTCATGGCAGTCAGGAATAACTCGGAGAGGAGGAAGGATTTCAGGATCTGCAGCTTTCCCATAGGAGAAAAATACTATTTAAGCACCAACCTGCAACAACCCATCAGATCTCCAGCTACTCCGCAGCAGCTGGGACACCCCGGGGGTGGCTCTAATTGCTAAAGGAGCAAATCAACTTCCTCACGACTCTCATCATCCAGCCCATTACAGCTCCACGCAAGGTGTTATGAAATTACTGCTGGAAAGAGAAAAACCAGCATATGAGTCACTAAGTCATTGACTAATCTTCCTTCTCAATGAGCATTTGGCATCCCGACGAGGAGAAAAAAAGGATTGCAGAAGAAAATTGTACACGTGTGAAGTAAAAGGTAAACTCTTTTTTTTTTTTTTTTTTTTTTTAACAGCTTTATAGGTGAAAGCAGCAGCAGAGAGCCCCCTCTCACCACTGCTGGGCTCTTTGAGTCAGGTCCTGGGTCTAATTAATCAAGTGGTAGGGTATAGTCAGTCACAGAGTTTGCACACGTGGTGGTCATTAACTAAATCTGGTAACTGGTTAAATGAACACACTTGGGTCAGGGAAATACAGTGACGGACTGATGTAGATTTTAAGCAATCACAGACAAAAGGCAGAGCCCCAGGAGTGGCAGAGCAACGACCCGAAACCTCGCTTCTGGCGGGGAGGCTGGAGCTGCTTCACACTTTAAATATGCAACAGCATATCAACAAGAGTTTCTCTTCCTTGCTCTCAGAAGACCAGCGGTGAAGGAAACGAGTTGTCCTGTAGTTCAACTTCAGCTTAAACTGTAACCCTGGAGGCACAAAACTGTCAGATGTCCCCACTTCACTCCTCTGTGCTTTCTTCATGTTCATCCCGGGATGACCCTGTCCAGAGCACCCCCTGCAAGGGAGTGCTTGTACCCATTCTTGTACCCAGACTTGGCCAGGGTGTAAAGGGACTTGCAGGAAAGGGTCCTTGGGCTCTCCAGAGTCTGGGTAGTGCCCCCTTCTTCCCACTGTTCCCAGTTTAACCGCCCAAATCTCATCCCTTTTCCTAAGCTTGCTCAGCCGTGGGGCAGGGAGTTGTGGCTGTCTTGTCTTGAAGTGCCAGTCATCCTCCAGCCAGGTCTCTGCCAGCCATGGAAGAGGTTGTACACCTCCTAGCAATGTTGGCATGCCTGGAGTACCTGGAGCTGCTACTTCTGCTGGATGTTTTTGTTCCTGGCTCAAGGACTAGGGACTTTTCTTCTAACTGTGTTGGTTGCGTGAACCAAACCGTGCCAGCTCTGACGCCACCTCCTCCTAGTTCCTGGATTTTCCAGGTATTGTTTCTATAGCTTTTCCAAAAATTCAGCAATTTTTCTGCTCCCTGCCACCCTGGGGTCAAAGCATTTGCCCAGAAGCTGTGTGATATAATACTTTGTGTTATACACCTTTGATGACTAGCCACCTTCAGCCTCTCAGGTGTTCCATCTGTTATTGTTCTTCTGCAGTAGCTCCAGCTGAATAAAGAACTCATTTTCTCAGTTAAGAGAATAAGAGGAGTGGAAATTCACATGAAAGACACACCTCTTCCAGGAAACCATTACCTGAAGCAAGCAATGGAGGAACCATGGTGCAAGACCCATGCAGTGGTGGCAGCAGTTGCCCTGTCAGGGGCTGGACACTCACTCCTTTGGCTGTCACATCAGTCCCCAGAGCACACCAGCACAAGGCTGTGACCTTGCAGGAGTACATTATGGTCCTTCTCACGGCAGGGACAGCCTCTCTGTGTGCCAGCACTGCAGCTCCCGTCGCTTCCGTGCACGTCTTCTGGGAAAGCACTCTCCCAGGTGGAGAAAGGGACTTTGTGGGGAAACATTTTCACTTTTTCCAGCCTTTGGAGGATGGTGGTGAGCAGGTGGCCCTCACCCACAGCCCACCCTTTCTCCCCAAAGCGCTTATCTCCCTGTTTGCATCCATGCAGAGACTCGTCTCCTCTTCTGGGCACTTTCTTACTCTTTCCATACTCCCTGCTCCTAGGTCATCACTTGACACAAATCATCCTAAAAAAACACTTCGCTGATGCACAGCAGCCAGGCTTTGGTGCCCCTGGGCATCCCTACACAGTGGGTCACCCTCCTTCTCCTGTTGGGTGCCTGTTTTATGGTCCAGCTGGGCTGGCTGGTGATCAGCTCACACCAGATGGAGTTTGTTGCAGCACCTGAGATGCTGCATGGTACCCCCCACACCAGAAAACAACACTGTTTTCATGGCCCATTTCCCACGGCCTGCTTGCCTAATGTGGATCTCCCTCTCAAAAACTACAACAGGAGGGAAGGACTCTTGTCCTTTCCTCCAACAGGAGGAGAGGCGCCTTGTGCTGGGTCCGCTTGAGATGGATGTGCTGCGTGCACAGAGGATAATTTCTTTGGCTCTACCCCAAACGGAGAGTTTCGCTGTGACTTTTGACAGCCTTTCAGCCAGGTCTCAAAGTCCAGCGAAGTGGCTGGATGAAAAGCCATGGGAAGTTGAGCTCCAAGGATAGAGACCACTTTCCAAGCTCATGTGGCTGCGCCTTGGTACGTAGCTGCTCTGAGTGAACAAATTGCACAGAAAAGATGAAATTTGAGGATCTCTTGCTGGAAATTGGCAGCTTCGGCAGATTCCAGATTTTGATTTTGTTTATCCTCTGCCTCCCAAGAATCAACCTTCCCATGCATTTTCTGCTGCACAATTTTCTTGCTGCTACTCCCTCTCATCACTGTGCGGTTCCACACCAAGAGGCATTTGTGAACCTCACCGTGGAGGAAGTTCTGCTCATCAGCATCCCCCAGGAGCCTGATGGCACTTTCAGGTCCTGTGAGATGTTCTCGCAGCCTCAGTTTCACCTGCTGCTCAATTCCTCTCTGCAACCAGAAAACGACTCCATCATTCAGCCCTGCCAGCACGGATGGGTCTATGACCACTCGCAGTTCGCCTCCACCATCTCCACCCAGGTAACACTTGGCCTGTGATCTAGCTGGAAATGTGTTTTGAGGAGCAGATGGAGAGGTATTCACTGGGTGCACAGAATCAGGGGCGAATCTTAGTGTTTTAACTAGTGGGAACGACTTGTTCGAGAAGATTTCCTGAAACAGGAAAGATCTCTGAAGCTCAGAGTAAGAAGCTAACATTTATTTTTATTATTGTTATTATTATTATTATTATTATTATTATATTGTTATTGTTACTATTACTCTTGCTTATATTGATCCTTAGAAACCAACATTTCTTGTTATAAGCATTTTAGTTTCTCCAGGTGATTGAGAGATTGGGGGGGTGGGGTGAAGACACACATACAGTTTTTTCATAGAATCATAGAATTGTCCAGGATGGAAGGGACGTCCAAAGGTCATCTAGTCTGACCTGCAGATTTTCTCTGCTTGGGCCACACGGCACTTCTGCAGGATGTGGTATATGAGCCCATGACTTGCTTTCTTGTTTTTCCAAACACTTTGTAACCTCTACACCCTTGGCCGCCCCCTCCTCAGTGATCTCCATCTTCCCCCTCTTCTCCCCAGGATCCTGCTGCCTCTCTTCCCACCGGTGTCTCTTGCTGTCAAGGTGTTCTCTTGCTCATTTCCTCGGTTAAGAGAGTAAGAGGAGCGGAAATTCACATGAAAGACACACCTCTTCCAGGAAACCATTACCTGAAGCAAGCAATGGAGGAACCATGGTGCAAGACCCATGCAGTGGTGGCAGCAGTTGCCCTGTCAGGGGCTGGACACTCATTCCTTTGGCTGTCACATCAGTCCCCAGAGCACACCAGCACAAGGCTGTGACCTTGCAGGAGTACATTATGGTCCTTCTCACGGCAGGGACAGCCTCTCTGTGTGCCAGCACTGCAGCTCCCGTCGCTTCCGTGCACGTCTTCTGGGAAAGCACTCTCCCAGGTGGAGAAAGGGACTTTGTGGGGAAACATTTTCACTTTTTCCAGCCTTTGGAGGATGGTGGTGAGCAGGTGGCCCTCACCCACAGCCCACCCTTTCTCCCCAAAGCGCTTATCTCCCTGTTTGCATCCATGCAGAGACTCGTCTCCTCTTCTGGGCACTTTCTTACTCTTTCCATACTCCCTGCTCCTAGGTCATCACTTGACACAAATCATCCTAAAAAAACACTTCGCTGATGCACAGCAGCCAGGCTTTGGTGCCCCTGGGCATCCCTACACAGTGGGTCACCCTCCTTCTCCTGTTGGGTGCCTGTTTTATGGTCCAGCTGGGCTGGCTGGTGATCAGCTCACACCAGATGGAGTTTGTTGCAGCACCTGAGATGCTGCATGGTACCCCCCACACCAGAAAACAACACTGTTTTCATGGCCCATTTCCCACGGCCTGCTTGCCTAATGTGGATCTCCCTCTCAAAAACTACAACAGGAGGGAAGGACCCTTGTCCTTTCCTCCAACAGGAGGAGAGGCGCCTTGTGCTGGGTCCGCTTGAGATGGATGTGCTGCGTGCACAGAGGATAATTTCTTTGGCTCTACCCCAAACGGAGAGTTTCGCTGTGACTTTTGACAGCCTTTCAGCCAGGTCTCAAAGTCCAGCGAAGTGGCTGGATGAAAAGCCATGGGAAGTTGAGCTCCAAGGATAGAGACCACTTTCCAAGCTCATGTGGCTGCGCCTTGGTACGTAGCTGCTCTGAGTGAACAAATTGCACAGAAAAGATGAAATTTGAGGATCTCTTGCTGGAAATTGGCAGCTTCGGCAGATTCCAGATTTTGATTTTGTTTATCCTCTGCCTCCCAAGAATCAACCTTCCCATGCATTTTCTGCTGCACAATTTTCTTGCTGCTACTCCCTCTCATCACTGTGCGGTTCCACACCAAGAGGCATTTGTGAACCTCACCGTGGAGGAAGTTCTGCTCATCAGCATCCCCCAGGAGCCTGATGGCACTTTCAGGTCCTGTGAGATGTTCTCGCAGCCTCAGTTTCACCTGCTGCTCAATTCCTCTCTGCAACCAGAAAACGACTCCATCATTCAGCCCTGCCAGCACGGATGGGTCTATGACCACTCGCAGTTCGCCTCCACCATCTCCACCCAGGTAACACTTGGCCTGTGATCTAGCTGGAAATGTGTTTTGAGGAGCAGATGGAGAGGTATTCACTGGGTGCACAGAATCAGGGGCGAATCTTAGTGTTTTAACTAGTGGGAACGACTTGTTCGAGAAGATTTCCTGAAACAGGAAAGATCTCTGAAGCTCAGAGTAAGAAGCTAACATTTATTTTTATTATTGTTATTATTATTATTATTATTATTATTATATTGTTATTGTTACTATTACTCTTGCTTATATTGATCCTTAGAAACCAACATTTCTTGTTATAAGCATTTTAGTTTCTCCAGGTGATTGAGAGATTGGGGGGGTGGGGTGAAGACACACATACAGTTTTTTCATAGAATCATAGAATTGTCCAGGATGGAAGGGACGTCCAAAGGTCATCTAGTCTGACCTGCAGATTTTCTCTGCTTGGGCCACACGGCACTTCTGCAGGATGTGGTATATGAGCCCATGACTTGCTTTCTTGTTTTTCCAAACACTTTGTAACCTCTACACCCTTGGCCGCCCCCTCCTCAGTGATCTCCATCTTCCCCCTCTTCTCCCCAGGATCCTGCTGCCTCTCTTCCCACCGGTGTCTCTTGCTGTCAAGGTGTTCTCTTGCTCTCCAAGGGCCTCCTGCTGAGTTGCAGCATGCTGGCCAGCCCTAACCTTGAGCCTGCCCAAGGTCCCTGCCCATCAAACATTAACCACCTGCCTTCTGAAACACTTTGCTAGGGCTGACAGTGATACCTCTGGGTGTTAATGCTTTACCTTCCTTGAAAAGCAGCCCAAATCACAGGAGGTCTCGGAGAAGGGGACAATTTGGTCAGACAAAAAGGGCACGTTTGGCTTGGAAATGGTTGCAGCTGACTGTCTCAGCGAGAGCAGGGCCAAGTCTTAACCCGGAGCTGATGCTTCCCCCCAACCACCCTGCTTTCATCAGACGTGGAGGTGAGGGTCCCGGTGTGTACCAGGTCTGTACCTGGCACTGTTTCAGGGAGAAGGGTGTGAAGGACCCCCAGGGGAAGAGGCCAGGGGGGTGCTCCTGCAGCCAGGATGCTGATCACGGAGCCTCATGGTGCTGCACCCATGGTGCGGTGGCCTCGGGACATGTTGAAGGCAGGGCTTTCTCTGGAGTCTTTTGCTCTTCCAGCAGGAAAGGTTGCTCAAGGTCTGGCTGGCCTCTCCAGAGAGGCTGGGTTGATGATTAAACTAAGTTTTGCCAAGTCTGCACATACAGAAAATTAACTCCGCAGCTCAGCCACAGCATTCTGTAATGATTAGCGACATTTGCACCTCCAAGAAAGTAAAATGATGCTCATTAACTCGATTAGGAAGACTGTCTAGACCAACTTCCCAGTAAGAAACCAGTAAGTTACCATCAGGAGCAAGCATTTGGTCTGACTCCCCCTCTGCCCTCCTTCCTCCCTGCAGGGACTGCTTCAAAGGAAACTGGTCAGGGTAGCAGGAACGGGATATCAACACCACGTTCCCTAAGGAAGGCTGGGGCACGTCTTACAGCCCACAGCAGTGCCAGCACCCTGCAAATGCCCACTTTAACCTGGACAGTCCCAGGGCATGACAGAGGGAGCTGGGCAGACACATACCCGGGCAGGTTGAGAGCAGCTTTCACAGGAGAGGGAAAAGGGGATGTCTCCATGATTAGTTTTACCCAGGAAAGCTTTCTGATCACAGAATCATAGAGTAGTTTGGGTTGGAAAGGACCTTGAAGATCATCTAGTTCCAACCCCTGCCATGGGCAAGGACACCTCCCACCAGACCAGGTTGCTCAAAGCCCCATCCAGCCTGGCCTTGAACCTCTCCAGGGATGGGGAAGCCACAGCTTCTCTGGGCAACCTCTTCCAGTGCCTCACCACCCTCACAGCAAAGAATTTCTTTCTGGTATCCAATCTAAATCTCTCCTCTTCCAATTTAAAACCATTCCCCCTTGTCCTGTCACTGCACTCCCTGACAAAGAGTCCCTCCCCAGCTCTCCTGGAGCTCCCTTCAGATCTTGGAAGGCTGCTTGAAGGTCTCCCCGGAGCCTTCTCTTCTCCAGGCTGAACAACCCCAGCTCTCTCAGCCTGTCTTCACAACAGAGGTGCTCCATCCCTCTGATCATCTTCGTGGCCCTCTGCTGGACCTGTTCCAACAGGTCCATGTCCTTCCTGTGCTGAGGACACAGAGCTCCTGGTGGGGTCTCACCAGAGCAGAGCAGAGGGGCAGAATCACCTCCTTTGACCTGCTGGCTGCACTTCTCTTCATTCAGCCCAGGATGTGGTGGTCTTTCTGGGCTGCCAGCACGCACTGCCGGCTCATGGTGAGCTTCTCATCCATGAGCACCCCCAAGTCCTCCTCCTCAGTCCTTTCTGATGTCCAACAAGTGATCACAGAGAGGCTGTCACAGTGGGGACAGATAACAGGGAGCTTTGTAAGATGCAACTTTACATTTCTCAGGACTCCAGCACTGCAGTTTAGTGCAGGATTCTACCCCTCCATCAGCTTTGGCCGATATAAATTGCAAGACGCCAAGGCCAACCACCAGAGGAAAGGGGCATGAAAGGGCAGCAGAGACTGAACTGGGCACTAAGTGTCATTTTGTGTGGCTTTGTGTTTCAGTGGGACCTCGTGTGCGAGCAGCGTGGACTGAACCAGGCGACAGCAACCTTCTTCTTCATTGGCGTGACGATGGGGGCCGTGGTCTTCGGATACCTTTCAGACAGGTTTGCCCCCTTTCAGGCTGTTTCTCCCATTCCACAACGAGAAGTTCACAAACCTGTGACCCGCGAAGGGCAGTTGGAGGGGCAGAGAAAGGAGAAAACATAATCATAAAGGGACAATCCAGCCTCTCACATGATAATTGGATTAAAGTCATCCTGGGAAGCGATGCCTTGCCTAAATTAATGGAGCAGCCAGTTAGCAGCCCACCAGAGCAGTAGCTCTGGCCTTGGTCAGGAGTCAGTTGCTGCAGGAACAGTAAAAACTGAAAAAAATCCCCTGTCTGTGACACTGTTTTTGGAAAAGACAACTGTCTAAAAAAAAAAAAAAGGGAGAAAGCTGGTTAACCAGGTGAATGTCAGTAAACTGCCAGGAGCAGGGAGTGCTCATTCTAGAGCCCTATGGGGATGAAAAAGCTGGAATGCTGTTGGCATTGTGTGACCTCCAGAGCAGGGAGCTGGTAAGGTATCACCTATCAAACAGTTTTTAAACTGGTGTCCAAAAAAGATCTCAGGCACTATGTGCCAGGCAGACAGACATCTATCTGTAGGGGGAAAATTAGTAGAAACTCTTCTGAAAGATTGAGTCAGTGGCCACACGGGTAGATATGAGATGCCAGTGAAAAATCAGTGGGGTATTTTCAAAGGATTCATGCCTTACCAACATAGTGGGTTTCTCGAAATGTCCTAACAGGCGTGTGAATAGGGGAGATGCCATCTACATGGATTTCAAGAAGTTTCCTTACAAAAGACTGAGAAAGGAAGAAACTGGGCTGCCCTAGGATAAGAAGGAAGGTCTCTGCATGACTAAATAATTGATTAAAAGCCAGGAAGGAGTTGTAAGCGTTTGCTTTTGATGATGGAGTGAGACCTATGGGGACCTGGGATTGGATCTGTGTGCTTTTCAGCACATTTATAAATTATCTGGAAAAGAAGCGAGTGGGAAGTTGTTTCTGAGTGACCCTACCAGGCTGGTAGCATGAGTTCTGAGTGAGAAGAACTGCAGAAGGAGCTTAAAAAGCTGTGACTGGATGGGAGCATCAGAAGACAGATAGATTAATCTAAAATCAAGATAGATTAATCTAAAATAAAGGGAGAAGCAATTCTAACTTCTCATTTAAAACTGAAGACTCTGAGCTGACCACAGCTGCTCAGGTGCAAGATTTGGGGATTATGATAGACAGCTGCAGGCAAACATCCACTCAGCAATGAGTGGTGGCTGGGGAAGCAAATGGAAAATTAAGAATCATTAGGAAAGGAATATAAAATTAAAGAGAACATCACTATGCAGTAACATGTAAATGCATGGTGGCCCCACATCTTGAATATCGAGTGCAGTTTTGACTTCCCTTCACCCTCCTTCCCCATCTTAAAAGGATACAGAAGCAACAGAGAAAATTGGGAGCAGCTAACAAAAAAAAGACCAAGTTATGGCTTGGCTTCCAATTAGCCAGAGCAGGACCCTTCAGTCTACTGACGTGATGGCTAACGAGGGTTTGACAGCAAGCTGTGCCCTCGTAAGCAGCCAGGAGCAGAGCTGACTGTGCACTGCCCACCTGAGCCACCTGGCCACGGGGCCCACAGGTCACATCAGGAGAGGTTTGCAGCCCCTGTGATCACAGCGAGGACAGTGCATCCAGTAGATCTGCAGTAAATTCATTAAAACTTGGGC
>NW_015092359.1:3961493-3984450 GCF_001431845.1 Calidris pugnax
TAAAAGTTAAACCTTTTTTTTTTTTTTTTTTTTTAACAGCTTTATAGGTGAAAGCAGCAGCAGAGAGCCCCCTCTCACCACTGCTGGGCTCTTTGAGTCAGGTCCTGGGTCTAATTAATCAAGTGGTAGGGTATAGTCAGTCACAGAGTTTGCACACGTGGTGGTCATTAACTAAATCTGGTAACTGGTTAAATGAACACACTTGGGTCAGGGAAATACAGTGACGGACTGATGTAGATTTTAAGCAATCACAGACAAAAGGCAGAGCCCCAGGAGTGGCAGAGCAACGACCCGAAACCTCGCTTCTGGCGGGGAGGCTGGAGCTGCTTCACACTTTAAATATGCAACAGCATATCAACAAGAGTTTCTCTTCCTTGCTCTCAGAAGACCAGCGGTGAAGGAAACGAGTTGTCCTGTAGTTCAACTTCAGCTTAAACTGTAACCCTGGAGGCACAAAACTGTCAGATGTCCCCACTTCACTCCTCTGTGCTTTCTTCATGTTCATCCCGGGATGACCCTGTCCAGAGCACCCCCTGCAAGGGAGTGCTTGTACCCATTCTTGTACCCAGACTTGGCCAGGGTGTAAAGGGACTTGCAGGAAAGGGTCCTTGGGCTCTCCAGAGTCTGGGTAGTGCCCCCTTCTTCCCACTGTTCCCAGTTTAACCGCCCAAATCTCATCCCTTTTCCTAAGCTTGCTCAGCCGTGGGGCAGGGAGTTGTGGCTGTCTTGTCTTGAAGTGCCAGTCATCCTCCAGCCAGGTCTCTGCCAGCCATGGAAGAGGTTGTACACCTCCTAGCAATGTTGGCATGCCTGGAGTACCTGGAGCTGCTACTTCTGCTGGATGTTTTTGTTCCTGGCTCAAGGACTAGGGACTTTTCTTCTAACTGTGTTGGTTGCGTGAACCAAACCGTGCCAGCTCTGACGCCACCTCCTCCTAGTTCCTGGATTTTCCAGGTATTGTTTCTATAGCTTTTCCAAAAATTCAGCAATTTTTCTGCTCCCTGCCACCCTGGGGTCAAAGCATTTGCCCAGAAGCTGTGTGATATAATACTTTGTGTTATACACCTTTGATGACTAGCCACCTTCAGCCTCTCAGGTGTTCCATCTGTTATTGTTCTTCTGCAGTAGCTCCAGCTGAATAAAGAGCTCATTTCCTCGGTTAAGAGAGTAAGAGGAGTGGAAATTCACATGAAAGACACACCTCTTCCAGGAAACCATTACCTGAAGCAAGCAATGGAGGAACCATGGTGCAAGACCCATGCAGTGGTGGCAGCAGTTGCCCTGTCAGGGGCTGGACACTCACTCCTTTGGCTGTCACATCAGTCCCCAGAGCACACCAGCACAAGGCTGTGACCTTGCAGGAGTACATTATGGTCCTTCTCACGGCAGGGACAGCCTCTCTGTGTGCCAGCACTGCAGCTCCCGTCGCTTCCGTGCACGTCTTCTGGGAAAGCACTCTCCCAGGTGGAGAAAGGGACTTTGTAGGAAAGAATTTTCACTTTTTCCAGCCTTTGGAGGACGGTGGTGAGCAGGTGGCCCTCACCCACAGCCCACCCTTTCTCCCCAAAGCGCTTATCTCCCTGTTTGCATCCATGCAGAGACTCGTCTCCTCTTCTGGGCACTTTCTTACTCTTTCCATACTCCCTGCTCCTAGGTCATCACTTGACACAAATCATCCTAAAAAAACACTTCGCTGATGCACAGCAGCCAGGCTTTGGTGCCCCTGGGCATCCCTACACAGTGGGTCACCCTCCTTCTCCTGTTGGGTGCCTGTTTTATGGTCCAGCTGGGCTGGCTGGTGATCAGCTCACACCAGATGGAGTTTGTTGCAGCACCTGAGATGCTGCATGGTACCCCCCACACCAGAAAACAACACTGTTTTCATGGCCCATTTCCCACGGCCTGCTTGCCTAATGTGGATCTCCCTCTCAAAAACTACAACAGGAGGGAAGGACCCTTGTCCTTTCCTCCAACAGGAGGAGAGGCGCCTTGTGCTGGGTCCGCTTGAGATGGATGTGCTGCGTGCACAGAGGATAATTTCTTTGGCTCTACCCCAAACGGAGAGTTTCGCTGTGACTTTTGACAGCCTTTCAGCCAGGTCTCAAAGTCCAGCGAAGTGGCTGGATGAAAAGCCATGGGAAGTTGAGCTCCAAGGATAGAGACCACTTTCCAAGCTCATGTGGCTGCGCCTTGGTACGTAGCTGCTCTGAGTGAACAAATTGCACAGAAAAGATGAAATTTGAGGATCTCTTGCTGGAAATTGGCAGCTTCGGCAGATTCCAGATTTTGATTTTGTTTATCCTCTGCCTCCCAAGAATCAACCTTCCCATGCATTTTCTGCTGCACAATTTTCTTGCTGCTACTCCCTCTCATCACTGTGCGGTTCCACACCAAGAGGCATTTGTGAACCTCACCGTGGAGGAAGTTCTGCTCATCAGCATCCCCCAGGAGCCTGATGGCACTTTCAGGTCCTGTGAGATGTTCTCGCAGCCTCAGTTTCACCTGCTGCTCAATTCCTCTCTGCAACCAGAAAACGACTCCATCATTCAGCCCTGCCAGCACGGATGGGTCTATGACCACTCGCAGTTCGCCTCCACCATCTCCACCCAGGTAACACTTGGCCTGTGATCTAGCTGGAAATGTGTTTTGAGGAGCAGATGGAGAGGTATTCACTGGGTGCACAGAATCAGGGGCGAATCTTAGTGTTTTAACTAGTGGGAACGACTTGTTCGAGAAGATTTCCTGAAACAGGAAAGATCTCTGAAGCTCAGAGTAAGAAGCTAACATTTATTTTTATTATTGTTATTATTATTATTATTATATTGTTATTGTTACTATTACTCTTGCTTATATTGATCCTTAGAAACCAACATTTCTTGTTATAAGCATTTTAGTTTCTCCAGGTGATTGAGAGATTGGGGGGGTGGGGTGAAGACACACATACAGTTTTTTCATAGAATCATAGAATTGTCCAGGATGGAAGGGACGTCCAAAGGTCATCTAGTCTGACCTGCAGATTTTCTCTGCTTGGGCCACACGGCACTTCTGCAGGATGTGGTATATGAGCCCATGACTTGCTTTCTTGTTTTTCCAAACACTTTGTAACCTCTACACCCTTGGCCGCCCCCTCCTCAGTGATCTCCATCTTCCCCCTCTTCTCCCCAGGATCCTGCTGCCTCTCTTCCCACCGGTGTCTCTTGCTGTCAAGGTGTTCTCTTGCTCTCCAAGGGCCTCCTGCTGAGTTGCAGCATGCTGGCCAGCCCTAACCTTGAGCCTGCCCAAGGTCCCTGCCCATCAAACATTAACCACCTGCCTTCTGAAACACTTTGCTAGGGCTGACAGTGATACCTCTGGGTGTTAATGCTTTACCTTCCTTGAAAAGCAGCCCAAATCACAGGAGGTCTCGGAGAAGGGGACAATTTGGTCAGACAAAAAGGGCACGTTTGGCTTGGAAATGGTTGCAGCTGACTGTCTCAGCGAGAGCAGGGCCAAGTCTTAACCCGGAGCTGATGCTTCCCCCCAACCACCCTGCTTTCATCAGACGTGGAGGTGAGGGTCCCGGTGTGTACCAGGTCTGTACCTGGCACTGTTTCAGGGAGAAGGGTGTGAAGGACCCCCAGGGGAAGAGGCCAGGGGGGTGCTCCTGCAGCCAGGATGCTGATCACGGAGCCTCATGGTGCTGCACCCATGGTGCGGTGGCCTCGGGACATGTTGAAGGCAGGGCTTTCTCTGGAGTCTTTTGCTCTTCCAGCAGGAAAGGTTGCTCAAGGTCTGGCTGGCCTCTCCAGAGAGGCTGGGTTGATGATTAAACTAAGTTTTGCCAAGTCTGCACATACAGAAAATTAACTCCGCAGCTCAGCCACAGCATTCTGTAATGATTAGCGACATTTGCACCTCCAAGAAAGTAAAATGATGCTCATTAACTCGATTAGGAAGACTGTCTAGACCAACTTCCCAGTAAGAAACCAGTAAGTTACCATCAGGAGCAAGCATTTGGTCTGACTCCCCCTCTGCCCTCCTTCCTCCCTGCAGGGACTACTTCAAAGGAAACTGGTCAGGGTAGCAGGAACGGGATATCAACACCACGTTCCCTAAGGAAGGCTGGGGCACGTCTTACAGCCCACAGCAGTGCCAGCACCCTGCAAATGCCCACTTTAACCTGGACAGTCCCAGGGCATGACAGAGGGAGCTGGGGAGACACATACCCGGGCAGGTTGAGAGCAGCTTTCACAGGAGAGGGAAAAGGGGATGTCTCCATGATTAGTTTTACCCAGGAAAGCTTTCTGATCACAGAATCATAGAGTAGTTTGGGTTGGAAAGGACCTTGAAGATCATCTAGTTCCAACCCCTGCCATGGGCAAGGACACCTCCCACCAGACCAGGTTGCTCAAAGCCCCATCCAGCCTGGCCTTGAACCCCTCCAGGGATGGGGCAGCCACAGCTTCTCTGGGCAACCTCTTCCAGTGCCTCACCACCCTCACAGCAAAGAATTTCTTTCTGGTATCCAATCTAAATCTCCCCTCTTCCAATTTAAAACCATTCCCCCTTGTCCTGTCACTGCACTCCCTGACAAAGAGTCCCTCCCCAGCTCTCCTGGAGCTACTTTCAGATCTTTGCAGGCTGCTTGAAGGTCTCCCCGTAGCCTTCTCTTCTCCAGGCTGAACAACCCCAGCTCTCTCAGCCTGTCTTCACAACAGAGGGGCTCCATCCCTCTGATCATCTTCGTGGCCCTCTGCTGGACCTGTTCCAACAGGTCCATGTCCTTCCTGTGCTGAGGACACAGAGCTCCAGGTGGGGTCTCACCAGAGCAGAGCAGAGGGGCAGAATCACCTCCTTTGACCTGCTGGCTGCACTTCTCTTCATTCAGCCCAGGATGTGGTGGTCTTTCTGGGCTGCCAGCACGCACTGCCGGCTCATGGTGAGCTTCTCATCCATGAGCACCCCCAAGTCCTCCTCCTCAGTCCTTTCTGATGTCCAACAAGTGATCACAGAGAGGCTGTCACAGTGGGGACAGATAACAGGGAGCTTTGTAAGATGCAACTTTACATTTCTCAGGACTCCAGCACTGCAGTTTAGTGCAGGATTCTACCCCTCCATCAGCTTTGGCCGATATAAATTGCAAGACGCCAAGGCCAACCACCAGAGGAAAGGGGCATGAAAGGGCAGCAGAGACTGAACTGGGCACTAAGTGTCATTTTGTGTGGCTTTGTGTTTCAGTGGGACCTCGTGTGCGAGCAGCGTGGACTGAACCAGGCGACAGCAACCTTCTTCTTCATTGGCGTGACGATGGGGGCCGTGGTCTTCGGATACCTTTCAGACAGGTTTGCCCCCTTTCAGGCTGTTTCTCCCATTCCACAACGAGAAGTTCACAAACCTGTGACCTGCGAAGGGCAGTTGGAGGGGCAGAGAAAGGAGAAAACATAATCATAAAGGGACAATCCAGCCTCTCACATGATAATTGGATTAAAGTCATCCTGGGAAGCGATGCCTTGCCTAAATTAATGGAGCAGCCAGTTAGCAGCCCACCAGAGCAGTAGCTCTGGCCTTGGTCAGGAGTCAGTTGCTGCAGGAACAGTAAAAACTGAAAAAAATCCCCTGTCTGTGACACTGTTTTTGGAAAAGACAACTGTCTAAAAAAAAAAAAAAGGGAGAAAGCTGGTTAACCAGGTGAATGTCAGTAAACTGCCAGGATCCACCAGAGCAGTAGCCTTGGTCAGGAGTCAGTTGCTGCAGGAACAGTAAAAACTGAAAAAAATCCCCTGTCTGTGACACTGTTTTTGGAAAAGACAACTGTCTAAAAAAAAAAAAAGGGAGAAAGCTGGTTAACCAGGTGAATGTCAGTAAACTGCCAGGAGCAGGGAGTGCTCATTCTAGAGCCCCACAGGGATGAAAAAGCTGGAATGCTGTTGGCATTGTGTGACCTCCAGAGCAGGGAGCTGGTAAGGTATCACCTATCAAACAGTTTTTAAACTGGTGTCCAAAAAAGATCTCAGGCACTATGTGCCAGGCAGACAGACATCTATCTGTAGGGGGAAAATTAGTAGAAACTCTTCTGAAAGATTGAGTCAGTGGCCACACGGGTAGATATGAGATGCCAGTGAAAAATCAGTGGGGTATTTTCAAAGGATTCATGCCTTACCAACATACTGGGTTTCTCGAAATGTCCTAACAGGCGTGTGAATAGGGGAGATGCCATCTACATGGATTTCAAGAAGTTTCCTTACAAAAGACTGAGAAAGGAAGAAACTGGGCTGCCCTAGGATAAGAAGGAAGGTCTCTGCATGACTAAATAATTGATTAAAAGCCAGGAAGGAGTTGTAAGCGTTTGCTTTTGATGATGGAGTGAGACCTATGGGGACCTGGGATTGGATCTGTGTGCTTTTCAGCACATTTATAAATTATCTGGAAAAGAAGCGAGTGGGAAGTTGTTTCTGAGTGACCCTACCAGGCTGGTAGCATGAGTTCTGAGTGAGAAGAACTGCAGAAGGAGCTTAAAAAGCTGTGACTGGATGGGAGCATCAGAAGACAGATAGATTAATCTAAAATCAAGATAGATTAATCTAAAATAAAGGGAGAAGCAATTCTAACTTCTCATTTAAAACTGAAGACTCTGAGCTGACCACAGCTGCTCAAGTGCAAGATTTGGGGATTATGATAGACAGCTGCAGGCAAACATCCACTCAGCAATGAGTGGTGGCTGGGGAAGCAAATGGAAAATTAAGAATCATTAGGAAAGGAATATAAAATTAAAGAGAACATCACTATGCAGTAACATGTAAATGCATGGTGGCCCCACATCTTGAATATCGAGTGCAGTTTTGACTTCCCTTCACCCTCCTTCCCCATCTTAAAAGGATACAGAAGCAACAGAGAAAATTGGGAGCAGCTAACAAAAAAAGACCAAGTTATGGCTTGGCTTCCAATTAGCCAGAGCAGGACCCTTCAGTCTACTGACGTGATGGCTAATGAGGGTTTGACAGCAAGCTGTGCCCTCGTAAGCAGCCAGGAGCAGAGCTGACTGTGCACTGCCCACCTGAGCCACCTGGCCACGGGGCCCACAGGTCACATCAGGAGAGGTTTGCAGCCCCTGTGATCACAGCGAGGACAGTGCATCCAGTAGATCTGCAGTAAATTCATTAAAACTTGGGCATTATGCCCCCCCCTCTCCCCTAAGAGCCCTTAAAAGCAACCCCATTAGCAGCCTTCCTTTTCTCTAACGGAGACGATGTCCCACTTCTTTCTGCTAACTGTAATGCAGAGATTTCATCTCTAGTGTTCCGGGCTGAAAACCATCTGGTCCTCGCATTTTGCTACAGTCCAGGTTCATTTTGTTCTAAGCTTCTTACCAAGAACATCTCTACTGACAAGTTTTACCCTGGTAAACCCTCCAAAAACCTTCACTGTGAACATATATCTGCAAAAAAAAAAAATATATATATATAGTTTCTCCTTTTGTACGTTGTCTTTGCACTGAATTGGCTGCGTGACGTTTTGGCAGACTTCCAGACTGGGATATTTATGAAAATAGCTTTTATATTAATTCTTACGCTTGTGCAGTTTGCTCCTTTTATTTGTATTTCCTACCTTTAATCCTTCACTGTGAACATATATCTGCAAAAAAAAAAAATATATAGTTTCTCCTTTTGTACATTGTCTTTGTACTGAATTGGCTGCGTGACGTTTTGGCAGACTTCCAGACTGGGATATTTATGAAAATAGCTTTTATATTAATTCTTACGCTTGTGCAGTTTGCTCCTTTTATTTGTATTTCCTACCTTTAATCCTTCAGAGGTTGTGCTTTCCTACCTCTCCCTTTGAAGACCATTTTGAAAGCCTTATTTCCAGCAGCCTCCCCATAGCCTGCAGTTCAATCCTGCCAGCTCGCCTCTGGGTTCCCTAGCAGGTGGCACGCGTTTGCTGAGAGGATCTAGTAATGGGTCCATAAATAGCTGCCTTGCGCACTGCAGGGGCTCTTACGGCTTTATATCCTTCTTACTGCATTTTGAAGAAAAAAAAAAATCATTTGAAAAAGTGGATCTTCTTTCTCAGGCCATTAGCCTATTGGAAACTGGATCCAGCTCTGGTGTTTTTCTGGGTGTTTGCTGCTCCGACCCAGGGACATTACGATGACTTTGGTAAACTGGCCATGGCCGAATTCCACAGCAGATGCAGTACACTGCCCCAGCCCAAGCCACGGGTTGTTTTTTTTTTCTCCAGTGGATTCCTTAACTAGCTGCTACATGATGTAATTTATGGTCATTTTTAGGAACGTTATTGTGGCATTATGTCCCAGTACATCACTTTCTCCCCTGGAGCAATCATTCTTGCCATCATCCTTCTCGGGCGGCCACTAAGAGAGAACGCCCTAATGCCAGAATTAGACCAGAATGACTAGACTGAACATTGCCTGTTGACAGCATTATTTTACTACTCCAGTTTGTACCTAAGCCCTCATCACACACAGTCCTGATGTTCATCAGAAACTACTCCAGCCCTCATCACACACAGTCCTGATGTTCATCAGAAGGCTGATGCCTTGGGCTCCATTTTGATTTTCAGGTTTTCACAGGTGGTGTAGAAATACATGCACACATATTTCTCACCCTCTGCGTGTGTGTTTGACATTCTGTATTTCTCCACACTCTGCACCAGGGGTAGGATGGTCCTACAACTTCCAGAACTCTTGGGGGATGACCTCCCAGCAGATTCCTCAGAGACCCCTTAGGACATTAGGGCTATTTGCACATGTGGGCTGATGATTGGGTTCGTTTTATTTTCCCTTTTTATTTGGGATCTTTATTTTCCTTTCAAGGACCGGGGTGAAAGTGTCGCAGCTCCCTGAGAGCAGTGGCACTGGCTGGTCCTGGGTGAGCCTCAGGAGGAGAACACGCTGAGCCAGGCATGGGGACAGCCATTGGAGGGAGCAGGGTGTGCCAGCAGCAGGGGATTTCAAGCTGACTTTTGATGATGGTGTTGAACAGAGGAGCTTGATGTAGTGTTTCGATGGGGGATGCTCTTTCCATCGGAGAGCCTCGTGCCTGGTGCTTGCGGGGCAGGCTGGCCCACTAACGGGGTTGCACCACTGTGGCAGAGGCTTCATCCAGAGCTGTTCCCTCCTCCCTGGGGTGTTGCATCTCGCACTCTTTGCAGAGTGGGCAGCATTTTCCTTCTCCTTCTTCACGCCTCCAGTTTGCCCCCTTTCAAACCCTACTCCTGGGCCAGACGGGTCTCCAGCCGCTGTAACCCAGCCTTTGTACTCCTGGCAGGTTTGGACGGAAAGCCATGCTCCTGCTGTCCCTTGTGTGGTCCCTTGTCTTTGGGATGCTGAGCGCCGCCTCCGTCTCCTACAGCATGCTGGCCATCACGCGGACCCTCACCGGGGTGGGCCTGAGCGGCGTCTCCCTTATCGTGTTGCCTTTGGGTACGTATGTGGGGGTTTGTGGGTTGGCCAGGTTGTAGAGGGGGACCTCTAATGGGTGGTGGGTCGGTAGGGACTCGTCTACCAGAGCTGGTAGGAACAGGAGTTTGGAGAACATTACATGTGCAGTTTCAAAAGAACAACCCACTTGGGAGGATCCAAGAATTACGATTTTCTGTTAGTCTAATTAAACTGGGCGTGTTTAGTTTGGAGAAGAGGAGGCTGAGGGGGGGACACCTCACTGCCCTCTACAACTACCTGAAAGGAGGGTGTAGAGAGGTGGGGGTTGGCCTCTTCTCCCAAGGGAATAAGGACAGGAGCAGAGGAAATGGTCTGAAGTTGGGGCAGGGGAGGTTTAGATGAGATATTAGGAAGAATGGCTTTAGTGAGAGGGTGGTCAGGCACTGGAACAGCCTGCCCAGGGAGGTGGTGGAGTCACCATCCCTGGAGGTATTTGAGAAACGTGTAGACGTGGCCTTCAGGGCATACTCAAGTGCCTGAGATTGCTGGTTTGTCTGTTTGTGGGTTTGTTTTGATTTTGTTTGGTTTTGGTTTGTTTTTTGGTTTGTGTTTTTTTTTGTGGTTGGACTCGATGATCTCAAAGGTCCCTTCCAACCATGAAGATTCTGTGATTCTGTAATTAGTGCTTTAACACTTTAATCAAAACATAACAACCACTTATTGGTACTTCTGTTGCAACATTAACACTTCCAATCCATGCTACCCAATTCCTGTTAAGGATCAGCAGCAGCACAATGCAGTCATAGACCAAAGTATCTGCCCCTCTCCTCTGAAGGCTGGGTTCTCACCCTTCAAACATGCTGTTAAGACAATTCATCAGCTTTGCTGTGTTCTCAGCAGGAGGAGGACGGTGTGTCATTCACAGGGTGTTTCTACCTCCCCAGACTTGAAGTTTGCTCACGGTTTTCCTTAAGTTCCCAGTTTGTATTTTTAGAGAGCGTGGGGGGAAATAACCACAAAAAAAAAAAAAAAAAAAAAAAGGCAATTAAAAAATCATACCGAGCTAGGCAAAACTGGAGCTGAAGAATTTAAGTAATTGTATAATGAAAACAAGCTCCAGACTTCAAGGTACCCAACAGAGCACTGGATGATTTTGCAGATACAGTTGGGACGTATTAGGCAAGACTCATTGTACCCAAGAGCAAGTTACAGGTGCAGCAAAAAATTCTAGGATTTTTGCAGGGACAGCCAAAATCAAGGTTAAATGGCTTCAGTATTGAAAAAGTCTACAAAGACCACACAAATCCCACGGCTTCCTATGGTTTTTTTATTGCTATAAAGCCCGATGCCTGCAAGGCAAAGTAGAGCTTGGGAGGGACGTTTCTATCTGTTAGAGATTGCAGCAAGACGTGCAGATCTTTGGGAGGAAAACTGGTTTTTAGTTCACACACACAAGCAAGGAGACCACCATCTGTCCTGACTTTACATGTGCATTAGTATCTGCTTTGTGGAATCTTTGGGTAGATTCCACATGAATGACAATTCCTCTTAATATATTTCTTTCATCTGGAATAATGAGTGGGCAGAGAAACGGGAAACTGCGCAGCCAAGCTGATTAAGGAAAAAAATATTGTCTGTTTGATGAAGATGACCATTTGAACACTATGTAATGGGATTTTTAAAAAAAGTATCACCTAAAGCGTTTTTAGCACTGTTTCTTACTATATGTCCAGTATTTCCTCTTTTAAGGCTTTATTTTAGTTGCTTACAGCTTTGCAAGAGGTTAAGCATTGTGGATGAATATTTTAAATGTGCGGGATCTTGGCCAAACAGTGGAATTCTCCTGGAGGAGAAGACCAGGGATGTTACTTTGCTTTGCCCTTGTTAACAAGCCCCGCAGACCCCTTCCTGGAGAAGACCAGTGTGTCCCAGCTGAACGTTGGCTCTCTCTTGCAGGGATGGAGTGGGTGGACATACAGCACCGCACCTTAACCGGGATCCTGACTAGCATCTTCTGGAGCATCGGGAACATGTTGCTGGCCATGGTGGCATACTTGGTGCGGGAATGGCACTGGCTACTGGTGGCCGTAACAGGACCTTGTCTTCTGAGCATCGTCTGCCTGTGGTGAGTGTGGTGAGCCAATCCTAGGATTGGCTCTGGCAACCCAAAGAGGAGCAGGACTCACCTGTGTCCTGCACTCAGATTGCCCAGGCCTGGCAGCTCTTGAAAACAGGGTTTCATCTCTCCTTACCTCCGACAAGGCCAGGAAGCCAAGGTTGCACCCCAGCTTTGGGGACAAGGAAGAGGCAGGAGTGGGGCTGAGGACAGGCACCGCAGGGCAAAGGAGCAGGATTTGGTGCCGCAGGTGCTGTCAGATGTGGCTCAGAGCAAGTAAAGAAAACCCAATAAAGGGAGGCAGGGCCCAGCCAGGTCCCTGGCTTTAATCCCAGGTAGACTCAAGATAAATAATTTATCCATCTTCTGTCCCCACCTCGCTGGGGAGGATACCTCTGGTACCAATTTTTCCATACGAGCCAGTGGCATCTGCAGGCTGGGTCAGGTGCAGTTATCTCTGCACTCCTCATGGCCTTTCTCAGCTGTGTAACCATCCTGAGGGGTCAAATACATCCGCTTACTGTTTACCTGGACTTTAGTAAGGCTTTTCATACAGTCTCCCACAGCATCCTCCTGGAGAAACTGGCTGCCCATGGCCTGGATGGGAATACTCTCCACTGGGTCAAAAACTGGCTGGAGGGCCAGGCCCAGAGGGTGGTGGTAAATGGAGTTAAATCCAGTTGGTCATGAGTGGTGTCCCCCAGGGCTCAGTACTGGAGCTGGTTCTCTTTAACATCTTTATCAATGATCTGGACGAGGGGATCGAGTGCACCCTCAGTAAGTTCACAGACGACACCAAGCTGGGTGGCAGTGTCGACCTGCTGGAGGGTAGAGAGGCTTTGCAGAGAGATCTGAACAGGCTGGATGGATGGGAGGTTCAGATTAGATATTAGGAAAAACTTTTCCACAGAAAGGGTTCTCACGCCTTGGAATGGGCTGAGGCACCATCCCTGGAGGTATTTAAAAGACGGGTTGACATAGTGCTTAGAGACATGATTTAGTGATGGTTTTTATCAGAGTTAGGTTGATGGTTGGACTAGATGATCTTAAAGGTCCCTTCCAACATAGACAACTCTATGATTCCCACTGACTGGACATGATGCTCAGCTGAAAGTCTCCATGAGAACAGCGGATTTTGTTTTCTGCTTCTCTTGGGGGACAGATCTGGGTAGTGGGAGGTAGGTGTTGGCTGCTCCTGCAGAATGTAGCCACTGTGGGGTATTTCCAATGTCTTCTGGACCCTGACCACCATGCGGTCCCAACCAAACATCAGGCCAGATGGGCTGCACTGTGGCCTGGGAAGCTCTGGGCCAAACAGGGCCATGTATCTGTGAATTGCAACTGGATGCAAGACCAGAGAGAAGTCCAAGAAGAGGGAGTTGCAGGTGCTACTTTGAGAGAAGGATCTTCTGCTGAAACAGACAGAAAAATGAGAGTCACAGGACTCCCACCCTACATAGGTCTGCTAAGGAGACCTCTCAGAGTTGCTAATCAGCTCTACAGCATTACAGCGTCCCTTGTCACTCAAGGACTAGCATTGATACTTCACAGCCACAATGTGAAGTGTGGCTGTGAAGACCAGAAGACGACAAGAAGACCACAGTCAACTTGTCTTGTGCAGAAGGCTTTGATTATTGTGAAAACCAAACAATTTTAGCAATTAACAAAGTAAGTATAGAGCCCACTAATCCCTTCTACATAGCAAATTTTTTACATCCCAAGATGTCAAAGTTTAAAGAGTCCCAAAAGCATGAATCTAAATATAAACACTCTGGAACCAATTTTAATTGATAGGAGTTTGAAACTTCAACCAGTTCAGAAAATTCAAGCTTTGCTCAAAGATCACATGATTAGAACTTTGGCTAGACATACTTCAACTAGCAGACCATACTCCTTTAAGGGTAGAAGACTGTGTATGTGTAACAAGGCTGTCCCGTTACTCTCCTTCTCATGCACCACAGTTGCTATTTTCAGCTGAGGTTGAAGTCTCATAGAGAAGACTCTTTGGCTAGGGCTATGTATGTGGGGTGGAAAACATGGAGTGCCAACAGGAACACTGTCTTCTCTCCTCCCACCAGGTGGGTCCCGGAGTCTGCCCGGTGGCTCATAGCCAATGGCAAAGTGAAACAAGCTCATAGGCATCTGCTGAGATGTGCAAGAATGAACGGAAGGAAAGACTTCTCTGTCTCACCGGAGGTGAGAAACTGAAGATCTAGACACAACGTTCTTCCTCTCCCGCTTTCTCTCTCTCTCTATTTTACTTCTATTTGATACCTGAAGCACTGCTTAACCTGTGATCTGTGGGGCACTGTGGTCCACGGGGAGCCACGCTGAATTTAACCCTAGGAAGGAGCTACACCCACTCCAAAAGATAAAGCAGCAGCTCAGCTCCTGTGAGGCCAGAAATCCCCTTCATTAGGTGGAGTGTCCTTCCAACTGTTATTGCCATGATGAAAACCCTCAATGCACTAGGCACGGGACTAAATACACAGCAAGAGAGAAGCACAGCCTGAAAAAAAATAAGGCAGAGGCATCACTCCCATAACAGAGAGTGTGCAGGTGCACGAGCAATTAGTGCAGCTTAAATGTTTGCCTTCTTGGTTTCCATAGCGTTTGTCAGGTGTTGGTATTTTCTCTTGAGACACTGCCTGGGGTGGTGTTATCCAAACCTGTAAAGGCTAATCCACCTCAGGCTGTGCTTGCTGTCCACGTCAAACTGGAAGACTCTCAGCCCCAGCGGTGGATGCGGGTGTAAAGAACACTTGAAGATGTTCAAGGCCAGGTTGGATGGGGCTTTGAGCAACCTCGTCTGGTGGGAGGTGTCCCTGCCCAGGGCAGGGGGGTTGGAACTTGATGACCTTTAAGGTCCCTTCCAACTTTAACCATCTTATGATTCTATGATAATCACATGATGATTTCAATCTTAAAAATGTATTTTTGCATTCAGACTTGCAAATGTTGAGCCCTTGGTCCATGCCACTTTCTTAAGGACACGCTGGTGGCTCCAGGGGATGGTAATAAGCTCAATTGTTGTCCCAGCTCTAGGGAGGACTCAAGGGCCAGACAGAAGCTTGTCTCTCCCTCTGGAGAGACACCAGTGCATAGTCAGTGCTCACAACAACCCTTCACAGCCAGGCTTGAGTGGCTGCACATCTGTCCCTTCTGACTAATTCGGTCCACATGATTTGTCTCAACCTTTTCAAGAGCAACAAAGCTCAGCTGTGAAATCCAGAGGGTACAGAAGTTTGTGGTTCATTAAACATCAATCTTAATGTCTATTAGTTTTCCTCGTACCAAAAGATGAAGATGGGAAAGCCCTGGCAGCAGCACGGGAGCCTTGTGGTTTGCTGTCACGGTCCAGCTGCATCTCTGTGTGCAGCCAGTGCTCCTGCATCCACACCCCTGTCTCATCCTGGCCAGCATGCCATTTTTTAAGAGCAGTTCCTTAATAACTCTTGGAGAGGTGATTAGCCTTTTTGATTTACAACAGAAACATGTTGTTTAATCATGTGAGAAATTATGAATTTACTGGTTGTGGCAGACAGGAGTTGAGCGTGACTTTTCTTTGCCTTTAATCAAGCCAGGATCTCTGACTAAATATTTTAAAAAATAGCAAGTTATAACCACTTCCGTTGAGTCTTGGCTGATGACTCTGTATTTCAGAGTGCAGCATCTCCCCACGAAGGGCATGGGCTTGCACCCTCATACCATTCTTTGGATTAGGAAACATACCTGGGGCTTCCCCACCATCACAGCCTTGTGCCAAGTCACACCATGCTGTGACCACCACCATCAAGAAAGGCCTGAAGTTGTGACACCTTGGTGGATTCATGAAGCTTATAGGGGGGTATACTTGTTTTGTGGGATCTGATGATCTTCAAGGTCCCTTCCAACTCTAACCATTTTATGATTCTATATAAGAAATGTATGGTTCTATAGAAGAACCTCTTGCATCTCAGCCAGTAAGTAGAACTTACCAGCTCTCCTGGTACTTACCCCTGGCTCAATTGCTCAAATTCAACAGGCAGGGCTCACTTCTCAGTGCCTGACTTTTTCTATGTACTCTGTATTTATATAAACAGATGTATAAATAACCACACTTTATAGGAATAAACTCATGAGAATAAAGCATGCAGCTCACTGTTAGCTCCTGCCTGAGGCCTGACACAACAGCAGGCAACCACACGGGGAAGAAGGTGGAACTGGCCAAAGCTGACTTTGCCAACACCATGATTTGCCATATGTTTCTGCCACATGGGGTACATGGGTAAGAGGGGAGAAGGGGCCATGGGAAGAAAAAGAGGTCTAAAATGGTAGGCAATCTATAAAGCTGCAGGAAGGCATGCTTCTGGTAACGTATACCCAGAGAGTTGTTCTGCAGTGGGAACGTATGGAAAATGCAAGGTGGAGATGGAGCTGGGAAAGGCACAGGCCCCAGCCTGTCTAGGGTTTTATGGCTGGATCTGACATGTACAGCAGCTGAGCTACTTCCTTCTTTCCACCTCTCCCAGGCCCTCAGAAGGATGGCAACAGACAAAAAGCCGGGAGAGAGTTACTCCTACATCAGCTTATTCAGGACACCAGTCTTGCGGAAGATCTCCCTGTGTTCCGGGGCTGTGTGGTAAGCAGTGTCATGGGCGACTTGTCCTGCAGTTCTCCAGATGGATTTCCCTAATCCCCATCTCCACACACTCCTTGCAGGTTTGGTGTTGCCTTCTCCTACTACGGCATGAGCATGAACCTAACGGGCTTTGGGCTCAACATGTACCTCTCCCAGTTTGTCTTTGGCATCATTGAGATACCAGCCAAGGTGATCATGTACTTCCTGGTGAATCGAGTCGGACGACGGCAGAGTCAGGCGTGGGCACTCATCCTGACGGGACTATGCATAGGAGCCAACGTCATCATTCCCAAGCGTGAGCCACTCTTCTGCTATATGCAGTACTTGCTAAAGTGGAGGTCCCCGTTCTGGGCCGTGCTAGAGAAGGAGAAGGGCAGATCTTGCCCACAGGCAACTCTGAATGGAGGTGTCCTCCTCCTAGAAGAGCAACTGCAGGAAAAGGTTGCTAATGTGGGCTAGCCCTAATATCTGGGAGCAACAGATGTTCTCCGGTCACTGCACAGTGGCTAGTAATAGCTCAGTGATGGCAAAGTGAAGTGCCTGTCCTTTCTATAAACATTGTCCAACGGGAAACGCTAGGACCCATCCTTTCATCAGTTCAGCTCCCACTTGGGCTAATAGTTACCAAACTAACTGAACCAGACTTTGGATGCAGCAGCTCCAGAGCTATGAAGCTCTGTGTTTTGTCTGTAGGAGCATTGAACCACCTTCTTTCTTGTACCCGAGGCCACACGAAGCTTCTTCCTAGAGGCTGCTCTTCGACCATTGTCACAAATGTCTCTTCTTGCCTCCTAGCCTTCACCTCCTTGCGCTCTGTCGTAGCCATTATGGGCAAAGGTTTCTCAGAAGCTGCCTTCACCACCGTCTTCTTGTACACCTCTGAGCTCTACCCCACCGTACTGAGGTAAGAGACGCCGCTTGCCTGAGTGCATCACCAGAGCCTCGGTGGGATGTCACCCTCAGGTCTTCCACACCAGCCCAGCAGGACATGCTGTTGGCTGGACTGCAGGCCTGATGTCTTGCCTCTAGGAGTAGCAGGTTCTAGGGATTATGCAGATTCAGGAGAAAGGGGCAGAAAGCTACGCCCTTTTTCCACCTGGGTTATATTTGGATAGGTGACGTGGACAAGAAGATGCATCGAAAGGTGAAGAGTAGCCTGTGTGGGACGATTTTTGAACTCCATAAGGCATCTGTGCTCAGTAAAGTCTTAGTTCCCTCTGATAATCTGCCAATAATGGTTAAAAAAAACCCCAAAATAATAACTTGAACTATACATTTTCATAATGGCAACATACTATCATGTATTTGACAGCCTTCTGGACATCAGGTGCTATTAAAGCAGGGATCAATTAGCCTTTCAGGGGGTAAAAGAGAGCTCATTTGAAATATCCAGGTAATGGTGACATAAAACCAGATTTAGCATCAGCATAGTTTGGGATATACCTGAGATGGGTGGAGGGGCTGGCCTCGCTGGTTGCTTTGTGAGAGCCTGAAAAACCCTCACGGGTACAGCAGGGCTGGTGGCATCACCCCTCTCCCTCCCTGCCCAGAGTAGCCTTCTCTGCCATAGAGTCCTTTAACTTCCACCGCTCCGTTGTATGTGGAGAATGATGAGTATTTAGACCGGAGTGAGCACACTCATCTGCTACTTTTCTTCTCAGATTGCTTTGTATTTTTACGTGCTCGAAGACATTGACAGGTAAAGACAAAGATGTTGGTTCCTTCTGCAATGCTTGCTCTGCAGATGCACGAGGAGGGCCTGGCCTTCCTGTTGTCAGTGTGATATCATAGAATGGTTAGAGTTGGAAGGGACCTTGAAGATCATCGAGTTCCAACCCCCTTGCCCTGGGAGGGACACCTCCCACCAGACCAGGTTGCTCAAAGCCCCATCCAACCTGACCTTGAGCACCTCCAGGGATGGGGCAGCCACAACTTCCCTGGGCAACCTGTTCCAGTGCCTCACCACCCTCATAGCAGAGGTGCTCCATCCCTCTGATCATCTTCATGGCCTTCCACTGGACCCGTTCCAACAGGTCCATGTCCTTCCTGTGCTGAGGGCTCCAGAGCTGGCATCATGAAATGCTACCTACCCCCGAAAATTAGTAAGGGGGCAGGACCAAAGGTGCTCACAGATATCTCTATCGTGCCACCTGCCTAGAAGTACCCGGGAGAAGGAGGGACTTAGGTTTGCTCTCAGCAGATGGGAGGACTCACTAGGGGGATGGGTAGAAAATGCACTCAGGCTTTTAGACATTTAAAGCAGAAGCAACTTTAGAGCAGGTATTTTTAGTGGGGAACTTCTTTCTCAGACATAAATCTATTTATCGCAGCAGCTACGGTTGCTCTCTGGGAAATATCATCACTGTAGGAAGATGTGAAGAAATAATAAAAAAAAAACCAATCTAGAAAAAGCGTGGCAGAGGAAAAACCTGGAGGTGTGAGGGGGGGAAAGCCTCAGCACTTACAGAAAAATAGGGGGAAGGAACAGAGGGTCTGCACTTGTTCCCAAGGTCTGATATGAAAGAAGTACCCATCTCTTTCTCGTGGTGGTCTGCACCACCACGGCGCCCTACCTTTCCAGGCAGAATGGGATGGGGTACACCTCCTTCGTGGCACGTCTTGGCGGGGCTTTGGCCCCCCTTGTGTTTCTGCTGGATGAGGTGTGGAAGTCTCTGCCCGAGGTGACCTACTGCGGGGTAGCAGTGTGCTGTGGCTCGGTGGCCTTCCTGCTCCCGGAGACACTCAACGTGCGCCTGCCCGAGGGCATTGAGGACATCGAGAAGGCACAGTGAGTCACCTCTGTCCCACCATGCTCATGGAGCCTGCTGAGAGAGGCAGGGGGACATCCCGCTGGGGATGGGGGCTGCCAGGCTTCTTGCTCTTCTGTCCTTCAGCTCAAACGTGCCTTTTTTTTGTTCCAGAGCAAAAGGGCCACCACAAATCAGTGGTCCCGAGGGCACGCCGCTACAATCTCTGCCCAAGTGAGGGACACCGTGGGACGGCCAACTATGTAGGACTGCAAAACTGAGCTGCACTCTGACCTGTCACTAAAAAGAGCCTTTTACCGTCCCCTGAGTCTCTCTCCGCAGGGAAGCGGGGCTGAGGACACTGGAGGAAGGAGGCAGATGATGAAACCAGCTGGTGGGACCTAACCCGGTCCACCCACCTAACCCGGGTGGCCAGGAGGAAGAATGCAGAGATCCTAGCAGGGTCTGGAAATAAAGATGCCCTGCGCTCTCATGGGACACACGGCGCCTTCCAGATCACAGCACAGCCTTGAAACCGAAATCCGTAAGAAATGCAACGCGGCAATAAAAAGTACTGAGCATGAATTGTACAGAAACCCAAATAATCTCAAATAAATCTAACCGGACGGTGGACAAATGATAAACTGTAGCTACAAGTGTTTCTTGGGATTTGGAAACGGTCCAGGCATTTTTCACGCCAAGGACTCAAAGCCAGTAAAAAGCACATGTAGGAACCTCACTGAGAGCAGGGCAACCAAAAGCATTTGTCCCACAGACCCAAAGAAGAAACCAAGCTTTTGCAGATTATTGCAACTTTTTTTTTTAAATTTATTTATCTTTGCAGATTATCTTTTAACAAAAAAGCACCACCTTTGCAACGGGAACTCTTCCGTGGAACATCGAGCAATTCATTATTTGATTTCGTTCTGCTTACCGCTTGATCTGAAATTCAGGGAGCACCTTGCACACACTCGTGAAAACCACAGAGACAAGCCATAAATTTGGAACCCTGACAAATCGCCCTTTCCTAAACTGGGAAGAGGGAATGGCCTCCACGTCCCAGGTGGACCGTGATCCCCTGGGCTGTGGGGTCCCTTAAACTCAGCCATGCACAGCCCTGCGAGGATAACACCAACTGAGGATGCATCTGAAAGGGTGGAGAGACACCATCCCATCCCATCCCAGGTCCACGAGCGCCTCCTAGTAGAAATTATGCAAAATTTTAGACATCCCCTTTTTGCTTTAAGGCAACAAAAGGGAAGCAGCTTCCTCAGAACCACCCTAAGGCCGAGACAATTTCCTGTATTACTTCTATCTAAAGGTTGGGCCAAGTAATCCACCAAAAATTGGTGGTTTATTATACCAGCCTAGAAACACTAATTATTGTTCCCCGTCCCCAGTTCTTTCAAGGTGAAAAGCATTTAATTAAAAAATGTTTTGGAAAAGCATTTCATTAAAAACATTTTGAACAATTTAGCAGGAGAAAAATGGGAAAGCAACCAGTTTGAAAATTAAACTTTTCTGTCCAAGGACCACCTCGTGCCGTCAAAGAAGAAAAGGCAGTAACATCAGCGTGCGGGTCACGACCAACCTACCACACATCTGGGGGTCCTTCAGCAAAAACGTTCTTGACTTGTTGGTGAGACATCATGATTTATAGCAACCAACATGAGACTGATGTCATTAGATCTTAGGAAGAAATTCTTTGCTGTGAGGGTGGTGAGGCACTGGAAGAGGTTGCCCAGAGAAGCTGTGGCTGCCCCATCCCTGGAGGGGTTCAAGGCCAGGCTGGATGGGGCTTGGAGCAACCTGGTCTGGTGGGAGGTGTCCCTGCCCAGGGCAGGGGGGTTGGAACTCCATGACTTTTGAGGTCCCTTCCAACTCTGACCATTCTGCGATTCTAAGAGTTGAACAGGTTAAGAAGAGGAGTAGACCTGTTGGCTCCCCAGCCCTACTGTCCTGTGGCTCAAAGCGCGGTGTCACCCCCGGACACGGACACCCCAACTGAGGTCTGAGGGGAGGAGGAGGAGGAGCTCTCCTTCGGCACCAGTTTATCACTCCGCTTTCTCAGCATCCTTCTTCAACTGGACACCAGACCCGCATGCAGTCTGAGCCGGGGGGTAACAGCCCCTTCCCTTCCCTTCCCTTCCCTTCCCTTCCCTTCCCTTCCCTTCCCTTCCCTTCCCTTCCCTTCCCTTCCCTTCCCTTCCCTTCCCTTCCCTTCCCTTCCCTTCCCTTCCCTTCCCTTCCCTTCCCTTCCCTTCCCTTCCCTTCCCTTCCCTTCCCTTCCCTTCCCTTCCCTTCCCTTCCCTTCCCTTCCCTTCCCTTCCCTTCCCTTCCCTTCCCTTCCCTTCCCTTCCCTTCCCTTCCCTTCCCTTCCCTTCCCTTCCCTTCCCTTCCCTTCCCTTCCCTTCCCTTCCCTTCCCTTCCCTTCCCTTCCCTTCCCTTCCCTTCCCTTCCCTTCCCTTCCCTTCCCTTCCCTTCCCTTCCCTTCCCTTCCCTTCCCTTCCCTTCCCTTCCCTTCCCTTCCCTTCCCTTCCCTTCCCTTCCCTTCCCTTCCCTTCCCTTCCCTTCCCTTTTCCCCTTCCCTTCCCTTTTCCCCATAAAGCCCTGGGAATAACACCTATCAAATCCAACAAACTGCCAGAATTAACTACAACATTATTTTGTCTTTTTTTTATTATTATTATTTTTTGATGGATCTTTTTGACAGCTTTTTGTTTTTATTAAGGTATTCTATAGTTTATCCTGCCCACTTTTCAACCAAAAATTAGCTTCTAGAACAGTCATGAAGAGTTACAAGTCTTCCCAGCTTATAGAGCTTCCCTTTTCAGAATAATTACATTTCCTGTTATCAGCCTAATTGTATCTCATTTCTGTTTCCTCCCGTTAGACTCTTTTCCTCCCTTGTTATCTCTAATTTAAAAAAAAAAAAGCTTGTTACATTTCTGGTAGTCATTGCCTGATTTACTATGTCTAAACCTTCGAAATTATTTGTCAGGAGAGTGTTTTCCGTATATCCTCTTCTCACTTCAATGCAGGATTTATATCCCGTTAACATTTTTGCAGTTTACTGTCTTTATTCTTCTCTGCTTTCTCAAGGTGTGATTTCTGATTCAAATCCCCTTCCCTCTCCTCCCTTCCTCCCCTTCCCTTTTGCTTCTCTTTCCCTTACGTTTCCCTTCTCCTTCCCTTCACCTTCGCTTTCCCTTCCCCTTCCTTTCCTTTTCCCTTCCCTTTTGCTTCTCTTTCCCTTACTTTTCCCTTCCCTTACCTTTCGCTTCTCCTTCCCTTCCCCTTCCTTTCGCTTCTCCTTCCCTTCCCCTTACCTTTTCCTTCCCTTCCCCTTACCTTTTCCTTCCCCTTCCCTTTCGCTTCTCTTTCCCTTCCCCTTCCCTTACTTTTCCCTTCCTTTCCCTTTCCCTTCCCCTTACCTTTTCCCTTCCCCTTCCTTTTACCTTCTCTTTCCCTTCCCTTCTCTTCCCCTTACTTTTCCCTTCCTTTCTCTTTCCCTTTTCCTTCCCCTTCCCTCCCCTCCCTTCGGGCCGTGCCCCTGTCGGTAGGGCCGTGGCTGCCGTGAGGGCTCAGGGCTCTGCCCGCCAGGCCCCCAGGCTCCTTCCACCTCCACCCTCCGCCATCGCACACTCTCTCTCTCCCCCCGAACCCTCCCGTGGCGACGGGCCCCTCGCCAGGGCCCGGCCAGACCAAGGCCTGCGTCTCGGGCGGCGACATGGAGGCCGGTGTCTGTCTGTCTGTCCGTCCCTCCCTCCCTGCGGGGCGACCAACACCAGCTGCCCGCCGGGTGGGTGACAGCGACACCCGTCTCCGCGGGGAGCGGCGGCGGCGGGGCCCAGGCCGCCCTCAGCGCGGAGGAGGCCGCTTCCCGTTACCGGGCGGTGACGTCACTTCCCTTTTCCGGTGGAGGCCCTGTGGTTCTGCTTCCGGGTCAGCCCCCCCGTTTCCCCCCCCTCCGCCCCTCCCGGGCGGGCTCGGGCGGGGGCGGCGGCGCCCGGGCCATGAGGACCCGGGCTGGGTGGTGGCGGAGGCGGCGGCGGCGGCCGGGCAGGGCCCTGCCTGGGCTGCGGCGGGGCCCG
>NW_015092359.1:3985113-3985359 GCF_001431845.1 Calidris pugnax
GGAGGGCTCCGGTCAGCTGGTGGTGGGTTTGTGGGGAGCACGGTGGTCCCCCCCTGCCTGGCACGGGGCGGTTGTGGGGGCTGAACTTAAATGTTGGGGGGGGTGTGTTTCTATGGTTTGGGGCAGGCTGGTGGGGACGTGCCTCTGCAGGAGCTTGGTGGGGAGTGACAGCGTGTCTCCTCTCTGCTTGGAGCAGGGTGAGGGTTGTTCCAGAGGCTCTGTGTGTGTATTTTGGGGCACCCCCCC
>NW_015092359.1:3985380-4004926 GCF_001431845.1 Calidris pugnax
CCCCTTATTTTTCTCCCTTTTCTTCTGCTGTCTGCCCTCCCCCCCCCCGTCACACTATCACTGTGGCCCTGGGAGCCTCCCTTGGGCAAACTTGTCCCCTACCTGCCACCCCACAGGCTGTCAGCGGGGCCACCCCAGCCCTCCCTACCCACGGGGACAGCCCCAAGCCGGGCGCTGGCATCCTCGGAGCAGAGATGCACCGTCATTGCCCACGGCTTGGGGGGGGGTGAGCCAGGGGCTGGGGGGAGCTGCCAGGCTGGCAAGGTCTCCATACATGGTGCCAGCTGCCTGTCCCCAGGCCCATCCGGAGGAGGTTTTGGGATGAGGAGGCTTCAAACCTCTGCAGAGCAGCCCCTTTTCCCTGTCTGCGGTCCCCTGGGTCTGCATCGCCACAGCTGGCAGGACCTCCCCCACCTTCTGCTGACCTCCCTCCCTGCCCTTGCCCTTGGCTTCTTCCTTCCTCTGGCCGTATTGCAGCGCTGCCTCCAAAATGTTGGAGCAGGAGGAGACCCCCCCACCCCCTGCTCGTCCCAGCGGCTCGGGGGCAGGACGGCTTTTTGCAGCCCTTGTCGTGCAGTCGAGAACTGGCGCTGACTGCTCTTTCAGATTTGCAAGTCACTTGTCTCCTGGGTGCTTTTCTGATTGGAAAGTCCCGTGTCCCCCCCCCACCCCCACCATCACACGGTGATGCCATCTGGTCACCTCCCAGCGCCAGGGTGGCTGCGGCAGGCAGGGAACCCACCGGGAGAGGCTTTATGCTCACTCACGCTGGTAGCCGGGCGCAGGGAGCAGACCTGTCCTCTGGACCTGCTCCATCAGGTCCATATCAATATAGGAAAGATACGGACCTGATGGAGCAGGTCCAGAGGAGGGCCACTAAAGTGATCAGGGGGGTGGAGCACCTCTGCTACGAGGACAGGCTGAGGGAGCTGGGGTTGTTCAGCCTGGAGAAGAGAAGGCTCCGGGGACACCTAATAGCAGCCTTCCAGTACCTGAGGGGGCCTACAGGAAGGCTGGGGAGAGCCTGTTTACAAAGGCCTGTAGTGACAGGATGAGGGGCAATGGCTTTAAGCTGGAGGGGAGCAGATTTAGATTGGAGATTAGGAGAAAGTTCTTCACTGTGAGGGTGGTGGAGCACTGGAACAGGTTGCCCAGGGAGGTGGTTGAGGCCCCATCCCTGGAGATATTCAAGGTGAGGCTCAACGAGGCCCTGGGCAACCTGGTCTAGTTGGGGGTGTCCCTGCTGACTGCAGGGGGGTCGGACTAGATGACCTTTGGAGGTCCCTTCCAGCCTGGACCATTCTATGATGTGGCCAGCTGGCAGAGGGCCTGTGAGCAGCAGGCTTTTCCTCCCAAAGCAATTGCAATTCTTTGATGCGAGTGGGCCTGCACCGGCACATCCAGGTGGGCTTGTGGCCATCTCGTATTAACCCCTTCCATCCTCAAAAAGAGCTCTGGGGTGACAGAAGGGCCTCAGCATGCCCAAAAATTCAAACCTATGACCCAAAGAGAGGGACCGTGCTTTGGCAGTGGCTTCTTTAACCCATCCTCCTCTAGCAGGAGCTGGTTGCCTGAAATCAGTAGATTTGGGCCCAAAATAACATGGTTATTTTGCTGCATACATCTTCCAAAAAGCCCAGCCTTCTCTGGTACATCTTCCTGAAGCTCTCCTCCTGAGCAACTGTTGCATCCAAGCTGGCTTGGCTTCCCGAAAGGCTCTACTCAGCAGAAGCAGCCGTTAATTCAGAGAACTGTGGGGATTTGTGTTGCTCAGGGGGGCTAAACTGGATGATTTGACGTGGGAGAGGGGTCTAAGTGGGGACTCCCACCATGCGCTGCCACTTCTGCCCAGCTGCGGGGACATCTGTTGCTGTCGCTGATACCCTTGTTCTTGGGGGGGGTTGTGCCCTTAAGCTTGTGAGTGTCCGTATCTAAGCCCTAATTCTGGGCTGCGTAGGGAAGAGTGTGGCCAGGAGGTTGAGTGAGGTCATTCTCCCCCTCTGCTCTGCACTGGGGAGGCCACAACTGGAATCCTGTGTCCAGTTCTGGGCTCCCCAGTTCAAGAGGGACAGGGAACTGCTGGAGAGAGTCCAGCGAAGGGCAACAAAGATGATTCAAGGATTGGAGCATCTCCCTGATGAGGAAAGGCTGAGAGACCCGGGGCTCTTTAGTCTGGAGAAGAGAAGGCTGAGGGGAGACCTTATTAATGCTGACAAGGATCTAAAGGGTGGGTTGAAGGAGGAGGGAGCCAGACTCTTTTCAGTGGTTCCCAGTGACAGGACGAGGGGCAACGGGCACAAGTTGGAACATAAGAGGTTCCACTCAAATATGAGAAGAAACTTCTTCACAGTGAGGGTGGCAGAGCCCTGGCAGAGGCTGCCCAGGGAGGGTGTGGAGTCCCCTTCTTTGGAGATTTTCAAGACCCGCCTGGAAGCAGGGGAGTTGGACTAGATGATCTCTATGGTCCCTTCCAACTCTAAAAATTCAGTGAAATTCAATAATGGAAAAGCAGGTTGAGCTCAGGGGAGGAGAAAGAGGAGGAGGCTGCAGAGGCCTCATGGAGCCTCTCCGGAGGACGCTGGAGTCCGCCCTGCCAGCCGTAGGAGGATTGCCAGTTCGCTCAGTGCCTTGGCAGCTCTTGAACCTTGCTGAAAGCGTGGCGCAGACCTGAGAGGGGTGCCCGAGAAGCCATTCCCCTTCCCGCCCAGCGGTCCTTCCTTGCGGGCCACCAGACTCTTCACATCACAGCCCGCTGCTCTGTGGAGATGCTCAGGAAGGGGATGAGGATGTGCCCCCCCTCCCTGGTGGGACAGAGTTATCCGATGGTGGTGGTTTCAAAGCAGGTTTCAGCTACTTCCATCCTCCATCTTTCACCAGCCCTGTTCCACCTGTCAGTGGTGACATGATGGACTGACCACTGTGGGGCAGAGCCCACCCAGAGTGGTGGGACCTTCTTCCGGACATCGATTCCTCCAGGAACCAAGCAAAATCAATAAGCCAGGAACAAAAGGAAGTTTGATGTTTTATACTAATTTCTTCCAGTAAATGAGTGCCTGGCAATGCTGGCTATGCATTGAAGTGCCTGAAGCTGCAGATCTTTTCTGGAAGATGGTTTTCAGCTGTCTCCTATTTAAGGATTTGTGGATGCATTAGTGACCCAGGTCAGGGCTATGACTTTGGGGTTGAAATAGATATTCACTCTCTGTGACATTGCAGCTGCCTGGTCTTTAAGGTAATGTTTACTCCAGGCCTTTTTTTTTTTTCTAGGTAAAAAACAAGGAGGATAACTAAAACTCTCAATCCTTTTTTCAGAGTCTAAATCACTTCCACAAGTATTCTTTCGAAGAGAGAAGGTAAAGATGGAAGGAACTGCCACGCCTGGGGGATCCCCCTGGTCCTAGGTCATTTCAGACCTGCATAGATTTCCGTCACATTTTTCCTGTCAATGCTCTTTGTCAGTTGTTGTCACCAGTGCCCCAGGTGTCACTGGCCTCTTGTACACTGGTTGTGTGGGAGAGGCTGCGTGGTGTTGCCCAGATTTTTGCTTTACCCTTCGGACAATGCCTGCCGTCCTGTCCCCCGCCCCAGGAGAGCTTCCAGTTGAGGGCAAGTGTTTGTGCAGTGTGAGAAGGTGAAGGAAGGCAGGCTGTGGGGTGAAGTCCGATCCTGGTAAGGAGGTACCCATCTGTTTGGTACTCTGTTTGGCACTTGTGAGGCTACAGCTCGTTACTGGGACTGGTTTGGGACTCTCCAGTATGAGAAAGGCATAGGAACCCTGCCGTGACTCCATCAGGGGCCATCAGGGGGACACAGGATGGTGGTCAAGGACTGGGACAAAGACCTGGAGAAGCAGTAGGATCTTCATCCTTAGAGCTACTAGGACTTGGACCAAACAAGAGGTTGGAACAGAGACACCCCCTAGAGGTCCCTTCCCTCTGCAGCTATCCAAAGGGCATGCTCCAAGCTGCCAGAGGGAAGCACAACTCCAAATCTTTTAACGTTTCCCGTCTTTTAACATTTCCCAGTGTTTTGTGCTGTCAGGTCCAACAGGGAATCCTGCTGTGCACGGCAAAGAAGCAAGGCCCTTTCCGAAGCTGTGATCTTTGAATCGTGGTCTGCTTCCCTCCATCCTCCTGTTCCATTGAAGAGTAACCGAAATCTTGGCTTTTAAAAAGTGCCACCAGGAAATGGAGAAGGTTCTTGGGTGGCGCTGCCGGTTCCCAGTGTGAATTAGGAAATTATTATTTTCCTT
Source organism: Calidris pugnax (assembly GCF_001431845.1). Taxonomy (NCBI): domain Eukaryota; kingdom Metazoa; phylum Chordata; class Aves; order Charadriiformes; family Scolopacidae; genus Calidris; species Calidris pugnax. The sequence goes on from NW_015092359.1 coordinate 3,989,633, forward strand.
TGGAAAATGGAAGTGTCAGATTTGAAACGGGCTCGGGTGAATGCATGGTTTTTCATAACTAAAAGAAGGAAACCGCAGGAGCCGGTACCAGCTTCAAGTCTGATTCTGTGAGGCAAAGAAACAGCCTCCTTTTTCTTCCCTACCGCACAGGTCCTTTGCGCCAAGCAGATATTTTTTTTACTTCATTAATTGAGAAGTTTGTCTGATCTCTTTATTTCCCCTTTTTAGGCCATGAACCCGGACTTGTGCAGCTGGTGAATTACTACAGGGGAGCAGACAAGCTGTGCCGCAAAGCGTCTCTGGTGAAGTAAGAAATTCACTGAAATATTATATGAGAGAAGAATATTTTTTTTTTTTTTTAATTTTCTTCTGACCGTTGTCGAGTGTTGAACGGAGAAGAATATTATTTTTTTTTAATTTTCTTCTGACCGTTGTCGAGTGTTGAACCTGTTGAGAGGGTATTTCAAAGAACAGCTGCCTGGGGAGTGTCCTGGCGTGTGCTGTCTTCCCGACTCCTCTGCTGGTCTCTAGAGCTAGCTCTGTGCACAAAGAGCTCTTTGTAACTTCAGGGGAAATGCCATTTTCACTGAATTACATCTGCTTGAAACCATAAGAGTGTATTGAATCGGATTAGAGCCAAATCAAAAGGGAAAAAAAAACCACACACAACCAAACAAACATATCTGCTCTTTTTCCTTGTAGACATTTAATTAAAACCTACTCCTTTTATTCTGTTTCATACAGAGATGAGACACTAATATGCCTCTAGCTAATCAGATTTGTTGGTCACACAAATGCTTGGAGACATCTCCAGGAAGAGCTCTGGGAGTTATTTCTGCATGACCAGCCGTGCGCTAGGGTCTCGTGGGGAAACGTGGATGAGCTTTCATTGTAGATAACCCTCGTCCCTCTGCAAGCTCTGCGGCCATTAGGGCACCTTCACGTCAGAGCTCTTGGCCTCCTTCAAGCGTTTGATTCCACGTCGGTGTCTGTTGGTGTTCTCCCTGCTGATGCAGGTTGCCTGCTGATCCAAGGCCTCTCCTTCCCCTGCAAAGAACCCTTAAAGAAGCACTTATGGTGCTCCCCAGCTGGATTTCTCTGCAGCCCATGCTCTAAAGGCGGTGCTGAATGTGCTTGCAACACCTGTTTTTTCTCTCCTGAAGCTTGGCTGACCTTTCCAGCTGTGGGGGCAACCATGCGTTAAGCTACGTATGAACCCAAGGGACCACAAATGGCATTCCTCGGGGCTCCCAGGGTGTGACTGACTGCCTGCCACTTCCACAGGAGAGAGTCAGCAGGTCATGAGCTCTGCTTCTGGCCTTAAGCAAAGCACAGAGTGAGCCTTCGGGGAGGTAGGCGGCTCCCTTGGCTCTGGAAGAAAACAGGGCTGGGCTCTGCTGGCATCTCTAGATGTTTACTGGTAGGAGAGATGGGAGACTGTGTGATGCGTGGGGGATCCCAGACACCTCGGGGTGTATAGCTGTGCCTTTGCTTTCAGTGGCTTCCCAGTGGTTGCCATCCACGAGTGGGACAACCTGATCAGATCTCGGTGGGGATGGGATCAAGAGCTAAGCAGCAGCACAGAGGCCATCACTGCTCTGGCTTCCCTTCTGCCTGTTGTGACCACAGTGTCTCTCCCTGCCCCATTCTGTGCTAGGAAACGTGCCACCTTGGTCCCCTTGGGCAGAGGGAGTGCACGGCCAGCTCTAGTTAGGTGGAAACTTCTCTACGGAGTGTTTCACGGTAGTCACGGCATCTACAGAACGTTTCATGAAAGCTTGCAGGTCCAGTTCCGAGTGCAGTGGTTGGCTGCAGTTGGGGATGCCACGATATCTTCAAGATAACCCTAATTTCAAAGGTCTAAGGAAGAGACAGTAATTTAGCACAGCCTGTCTGTCAGCTGCTGTTCATCACCGAGCGAAAGAGCCCAGTTAATGATGATTTTTTACTTACTTATACAGATTATACAGAAGTTTACTTAACTGCTGGGGAGGGTACAGCAAAGGGCCACAAAGATGATGAGGGGCCTGGAGCATCTCTCCTATGAGGAGTGGCTGAGGGACTTGGGGCTTTTTAGTCTTGAGAAGAGAAGACTTTGGGGGGATCTAATCAATGTTTATAAATACTTAAATACTTCAAGGGAGGGTGTCAAGAGGATGGGGCGGGTCTTTTTTCAGTGGTGCCCAGGGACAGGACAAGAGGAAATGGGCACCAACTTGAATAGAAGAAGTTCCACCTAAAGATGAGGAGGAACTTCTTTCCTGTGAGGGTGGCAGAGCCCTGGCAGAGGCTGCCCACGGAGGTGGTGGAGTCTCCTTCTCTGGAGACATTCAAACCCCACCTGGCCACGTTCCTGTGCAACCTGCTCTGGGTGGCCCTGCTTTGGCAGGTGGGTTGGACCAGATGATCTGCAGAGATCCCTTCCAACTCCATGGGATTCTATGATGTCCCTGCAGGTGGGGACGCTCTGGAGATTAACAGCCTGTCTCTCTTCACCCAGGCTAATCAAGACAAGCCCTGAACTATCGGAGTCCTGCACGTGGTTCCCGGAGTCGTATGTGATTTACCCAACAAACCTGAAGACCCCCGTGGCTCCAGCACAGAACGGAATTCGCCATCTCATAAACAACACGAGGACAGACGAGCGGGAAGTCTTCTTGGCAGCTTACAACAGGCGGCGGGAAGGCAAAGAAGGCAACGTGTGGATCGCCAAGTCCTCTGCTGGTGCCAAAGGTTTGTTCTCCATCAAAATGAGCCACCTTCTCGTTATTCCTTACACTTTACTTGATTGGTAGAGTCCCCTGGGGTTTGGCTGAGCCCAGCTGGTATCTAGCCTGTCTGAAGGGCTTCACCCACCAACTCCATCCTGTGCAACCTGCTCTAGGTGGACCTGCTTTGGCAAGGGGGTTGGACTAGATGATCTCCAGAGGTCCCTTCCAACCCCATGGGATTCTGTGATTTGTCTGCTTGGTGGCATGATGCTCCTGACAAGCATTGTAACGTGCACGTGCTACCTAGGATGTGGATGGCAGTGAAAGGACCTCCACTTTCCTACACGTGCACCTCCAAAGACAGGAGAGTTTGCTGCAAGGAGAAGGCAGCAGGTGAGGGGGGTGTGGAGAGCAGGAGATAACGGGGAGCAGAACAGGATATGAGGAGGAGGGCAGCAGGCAGGACAGCATCTTTCAAGTGCAAGGAGCCCAGCTCTCCGTGCTGCAGCTAAGCCTGGTTTCAGCTGGGCAGAAATACCACTGCTTGGGCTTTCCACCAAACCCAGATGCCTGGTGCCAGTGGCCTACCCACGGTCACACTGAGAGACTGGCTGAGCACTCACGGGCTCAGTGCATCCCAATTACACCCAAGCCTCAAGGGAAGGTACCAGCGCAAAGACAAGCCATGCGATGTCTGTCTGTCCCTCTAATTTGAATAAGGCGATAGATACCTAAGGGATAATGTGTCCTTCCTTGTTCCAGGCTCATTGCGTCGCTCGCTTTACAGAAATAATCATAGAACCATAGAATGGTCAGAGTTGGAAGGGACCTTAAAGGAAGGGACCATCGAGTTCCAACCCCCCTGCCCTGGGCAGGGACACCTCCCACCAGACCAGGTTGCTCCAAGCCCCATCCAGCCTGGCCTTGAACCCCTCCAGGGATGGGACAGCCGCAGCTTCTCTGGGCAACCTCTTCCAGTGCCTCACCACCCTCACAGCAAAGAATTTCTTTCTGGTATCTCATCTAAATCTCCCTTCTTTCAGTATAAAACCATTGCCCCTTGTCCTGTCACTGCACTCCCTGACAAAGAGTCCCTCCCCAGCTCTCCTGGAGCTCCCTTCAGATCTTGGAAGGCTGCTCTAAGGTCTCCCTGGAGCCTTCTCCTTTCCAGGCTGAACAACCCCAGCTCTCTCAGCCTGTTTTCACAGCAGAGGTGCTCCAGCCCTCTGATCATCTTCATGGCCCTTTGCTGAACCTGTTCCAACAGGTCCATGTCCTTCCTGTGCTGAGGACTCCAGAGCTGGACACAGAGCTCCAGGTGGGGTCTCAGGAGCGCAGAGCAGAGGGGCAGAATCCCCTCCCTGGCCCTGCTGGTCACACTTCTCTTGATGCAGCCCAGGATGGGGTTGGCTTTCTGGGCTGCCAGCGCACACTGCCGGCTCATGGTGAGCTCCTCGTCCACGAACCAAGCTATTAGATGAGGTAGCTTGACACAGCTGCCTCGTCCACGAACCGAGCTATTAGATGAGGTAGCTTGACACAGCTGTAGATGCAGAGCTTTGGTAACTATGTGCTGTCAGTGGCAGCAGTATCAGGGACACGTTATCAGAATGGATTTATGAAAATTTGCCTTGCCGAGTGTGCAGAGCCCAGGCGGCAGAGCCCAGCCTGAGGAAAGGGTCTTTTCAAAGAGAACATGCCCATGTGTATTTACTCACTTTTACTCGCTTTTGATGCAGTCTTAAAAAAAATCATCAGAGAATGTGAAAGCCAGAGGTGGCTGCAGGGAGGCTGCATGATAAAACCGTCCTTCACGCTTGCTTCCTTTCCCTGCTCTGCTCTCTTGGCTGCGTTACCACGAAGCATCCGAATATGTTTATTTTCCTCAAGGAGGAAGAGGAGAAGAGCCCTTTTGTTACGCCAGTGAAGGAATGCGTTTCTGTGTAGTATAACTGGCAAAGAATCAGTCTGGGAAAACAAAGAAGGCCGTTGCTGTGATTTGCTGCAGGATGGGGAGGTTTAAAGTCTCCACATAAAACTTTATTCAAGTGCGTTCCCTTCTTTTCCGCATTAGAGCAGAGTAACCTTCCGTACTCATCAGTGTGCTGCAGAACTCAAGCTGGGAATTAAAGTGGAAAGCAGAGCCTCGTGTTAATCTTCTAGAGGCAAGTTTTAAATGTCTGGGGATTACTTCTGGTGAAGAATTTCACTGAATTTCTAGAGTTGGAAGGGACCATAGAGATCATCTAGTCCAACTCCCCTGCTGAAGCGGGATTGCCTAGAGCTAGAGCATGTTACTCAGGAGCATCCAGGCGGGTCTTGAAAATCTCCAAGGAAGGGGACTCCACACCCTCCCTGGGCAGCCTGTTCCAGGGCTCTGTCACCCTCACTGTGAAGAAGTTTCTCCTCATATTTGAGTGGAACCTCTTATGTTCCAACTTGTGCCCGTTGCCCCTCGTCCTCTCAGTGGGAACCACTGAAAAGAGTCTGGCTCCCTCCTCCTTCAACCCTCCCTTGAGATACTTGTAGGCGTTGATAAGGTCTCCCCTCAGCCTTCTCTTCTCCAGACTGAAGAGTCCCAGCTCTCTCAGTCTCTCCTCACCAGGGAGATGCTCCAATCCTTGAATCATCTTTGTAGCCCTTCGCTGGACTCTTTCTAGTAGTTCCCTGTCCCTCTTGAACTGGGGAGCCCAGAACTGGACGCAGTACTCCAGTACTTATACGGCTTATTGACTGTCATTGCTGAGGCAGAGCTAGCTCAGGCATGGCCCCTGACTCAGGACAGGTCATCTGGTGGAAGCTTGGCTGTCCATCAGTAAAAAGAAAAGGAAAGGCTTAGGATGTCCTGACTTAAAAGTTGAGAGATTTTTCAACTGTGGCTAGAGGTTTTGATGTTTCCTTTGAGAGAAGGGAGACAGCTGCCCCACGTAAGCTGCTTTGCTGCCTCACTGGGTTGCTGTCAAGGTGCAGGGCAACGAAGCTGGTGAGGGGTCTGGAGAAGAAGTCTTATGAGGAGAGGCTGAGGGAGCTGGGGGTGTTCAGTCTGAAGAAGAGGAGGCTGAGGGGAGACCTTCTCGTGCTCTATAACTACCTGAAGGGGGGTGTAGAGGAGCAGGGGTCGATCTCATCTCCCAAGTCACAGGAGATAGAACAAGGGGAAATGGCCTCAAGTTGCACCAGGGAAGGTTCAGGCTGGATATTAGGAAAAATTTCTTCATGGAAAGGGTTATCCAGCATCGGAATGGGCTGCCCAGGGAAGGGGTTGAGGCACCATCCCTGGAGGTGTTCAAAAGACAGATTGACATGGTCCTCAGGAATATGGTTTAGTGGTGTGGTTTTTTTGGTTTTGTGGTGTGTGGGTTAGTTGTTTGTTTGTGTTTTGGGGTTTTGTTTGTTTGTTTGTTTGTTTTATCAGAGTTAGGTTGATGGTTGGACTAGATGATCTTGAAGGTCCCTTCCAACCTAGACAATTCTATGATTAAGCCAACCTCCCTCTTCATTCACCGTCTGTCCAGTGCAAAACAGATGCCTGCTAATCTTCCCACTGCAGGGCCTTTACTGCCTGTGTTGACCTTCAGAGGTCACATCTAGGAGCATTTTCCCTGGGATGATCCTATCAAACTGCCTGTGCTCCAAAGGCGCACAGAGGTGTGCCCCCCTTAAAGTGTGTTGCTTTTTTTTTTTTTTCCTTTTCGCTCAGTATTTCCCCCAAAAAAAAAAAAAAAATCTTAGCACAAAATTAAGTCTTAAGTCAACAGCTTTAGTCAAAAAAGTGAATTCAATGCCTGAAGACTGGAAATTGTGCCAGAGAAGTGTTAGGTAATTTTACCTCAGCTGGTTTATCCCTCACATGGCACTGTGCCATCCCTTTATCAAATCCCAGAAGGGAATGTGTTCTCTCTGTGTGGCTCTGCGATGGTGGTTTCGTATCTGGACTCTTGCAATAAATGCGGCAGGATTTAAAAGGCACATCTAACTTCTTTAATGAAGGGCTTCCGCAGCAGAGGAAAGTGCTGACTACGTGGATGAGCAGTTTTGAAACAGTTCTTTTCCTAATTTCAGCGATGATTTGAATAGGAACTTAAATTAACACAGTAAGCAGGGCAACACCGCGCAAGGGTGCGTGGCAGCCAGAGAAGCCAGAAAGGGGGGGAAATGTCTGAGTGTAGGATAAAAGAACACCACAAAAAAAAAAAAAAAGAAGAAAACAAAATGCTAAAACCCCTGAAACCCCTGTTCTCCAAACTGCTGAAAACCAGGGAAAAATGAAATTCAACAAGTGTTGAACATGTGCACCACCCCCTTACCCTTTCCACCAAGTCCAGCTGGAAAAAAAACACTGGAACAGGCTCCGGCAAAGGTAGGAGGATCCTTTGCCTCATTTTGTCTTTGTCTTTTCTGTGCCAGGGGAAGGGATCCTGATTTCTTCAGAGGCTGCAGAACTCCTGGACTTCATCGATGAGCAGGGACAAGTGCACGTGATTCAGAAATACCTGGAGAAGCCTCTGCTTTTAGAGCCAGGGCATCGCAAGTTTGACATCAGGTAACCTTTCCTGCTTTTGTAATACTGGTTTATGTTTTCATGCTGTTTCGTTTTAAGCCACTGGGACTAGAGTTTGTTCTCTTGCCCCCCCACCCCCAGGAGCTGGGTTCTCGTGGATCATCAATATAATATCTACCTCTACAGAGAGGGTGTCCTGCGGACCTCTTCCGAACCGTACAACAGTGCTAATTTCCAGGACAAAACCTGCCACTTGACCAATCACTGCATTCAGAAGGAATATTCCAAAAACTACGGGCGGTACGAGGAAGGGAATGAAATGTTCTTTGAGGAGTTCAACCAGTATCTGATGGATGCCCTGAACACAACGCTGGAGAATAGCATCTTACTGCAAATCAAACACATAATAAGGTAGCCAGACGCCGGTGGCGTAGGGAAACATTAACCCTTCAGGGAACGTGTACGGACGCAGTGGGGGAAGCGGACAGACTGACAAGGGGAGGGTTTAAATTGCATGGATCAGGTGTTGTGGCCCAGAGATAAATGTAAGATTAAGCCATAAACACCCAAGGGTCATTGCTCAATGGCAGGGGACCTCCATAGGTGCTGTTCTTTCGGGGTATGTGTCAACGTGTCTGCCTTTTGGCAGCTGTGGCTGGAGAAGGATGGAGTGAGATCGCTTGATAAGGGAAGAGGGTAGGTCGAAAGACAGGGGTTAAAAAAAGGAGGTTAAAAAAGATGGAGAAGGTGTAAGAGGGGAAACGAAGTGGGATTCGAGACTGCGGCGTCGCACTGCTTCCCCCTCCAGCAGCAAGCAGCAGCACAGCTCATTGGCAGAGGTCATCTTACTCGGTCCACACAGAGCCGGCTGCCTCCTGGGCACAGAAAATCTGGAGAGACATCTCCAGACTCCCATCTGTCTGGAGAGACATCTCCGAGATCACGGTCCTGCAGAGAATCCGGATCCTGACCAAGTGATCCTTCATGGTAGAATTTGCAAGTACCCCATTGCTGTAACTTACGCCAAAAAGACATGACAGGATCTTTGAGGGACTCAGAGCTCTCCTCGGGGACCTAGTGCAGACCTTTTTGGCTCAGCCTTCTGCTCCAGGCTCTCATTGCACAACATGTTTTTCAGCTCGCCTAATCCAGTAGTGAGGGTGGATGCTGCTCTCCAGCTCTTTGGGAAGTTAACTCCTCAGGGGTGGTCCCACCGATGTTTTGATGGTTGCACAATCTCACTTGCAAGGACTTAGTTACCGTGACAGTTACCTGGGCAGTCCCAGGGCAACAGGGGACCCCTCCACTAATCTGTGCCAAGCACGTGCCCTCAGAAGCTGCAGTGCAACTGGTACGTCCACAAGGCTTTTAACCTTGGCTTTCTGTCTTTCCCTTCACAGAAGCTGCCTTATGTGTATAGAGCCTGCAATCAGCACAAAGCATCTTCACTACCAGAGCTTCCAGCTCTTTGGGTTTGACTTCATGGTGGATGAGGAGCTGAAGGTCTGGCTGATAGAAGTCAATGGGGCCCCGGCGTGTGCCCAGTGAGTAATCAGTTTCTGTGATGCCACCGTTCATATGCCTCATCCAGAACATGGCTGTGTCCCAGCTCCAAGTGAAAAAGGTGGAAGAAAATGAATGGGAGGGGAGTTTTCCAGGGTAACCTGGAGCAGAGACACTGCTCTAAGTGCCAGCTGATTTAAGTTCATTGCTCCTGTCTCTGTGTTTGGTGTCCCCCAGCTTCTTTCCCACGTGAAATGGGGCACTGACCTCAGGTTTTGGCCAAAATGTATTTGAATATAACTTAGTTCCAACCCTATAGTGCCTATAAAAATGAGCCACGTTGCAGAATTAACACTTTGGGGGTCAGGTGGTTTCTCAGTCTCTCTTTGTGGAGCCACTGGTGGCTGGTCTTTACCAGAATGCGTGATAAATGAATGGCATTCAGGGCAGCACCTGGAAGTGAGTGAGTGAATTTGCAGGCAGCAGGAGCCCAGAGCACACACCGGGGATGCTGCAGACATTGGATCAAATGCCACAGGACAGCAGGGACAGGCAAACGGCCACGGCCATCAACATCTCTGCATAGGCACAGCAAGATGTGCTGTTATTACGTGACTGAGACAACTCCGGGAGACTCGAAATCTTTGCTAAATGGGTATCTGTATCATATCCAAGCCCAGGAAAGCGGAAGAGGCTTTACATCACTACAATAGAAATTGATTAGACTAGATGTAGGTTAAATTTGATTAGATCGTCACTAACAGTAGGCAAAAAAATGCAGGCCAGACCTACCAGACAGCCTGTTCAGAGCTAGGGCTGGGGGAGCTTTCTGTGTCCAGGATGCCCTGTTCACCATGTGCCCCGTGGTGCAATACTGCTTTGCACCTCCCTGTGTTGCTTGCTCTGTGGGTAAAGTTGGCTGTCACTGGGTGGATTTGGGTTGCAGCCATGCCCTGTTGGCTTTGTGCCTCTGTGGGCTCTTGGAAGGCATCGGAAGAAGCAGCTGAGGTAGGTTTTTGGCTATTTGTGGTGGAAGAGATGCCACCCTCCTCCCGTTTGTCACCTTGGAGCTACCCATAATGGGAGCAGGATCTTGTAGATCTTGTAGATCCTGCTGGGAAAATGCACATCTGTGTAAAAATGGGTCGGGGAGGCTGCTGGTTAGTCCTGCCTGGGCATCTGAGTCTCTCTCTCTCTCTCTCTCTCTGTCTCTTAGGAAGCTGTATGCAGAGCTCTGCCAAGGAATCGTGGATGTAGCCATCTCTAGCGTTTTCCCCCTCAACGACACCGGGCAGAAGACGAGCCAGCCCCCATCCATCTTTATCAAGCTGTGATGACAACAGGAGCGCCTCTGCCGCGCGCAGGGGGAGAGAACTGCACCCATTGGGTCAGCACAGTTCGGTGGCTTATCTCAGTATCATGCCAAAAACCAACCAAACAACAACAAAAAAAAAAAGCGATAGAGACAGGCTTCTTATTTTCTGGAAAACGGGGGGGAAAAAAACCAACAATACAGGCATCCACGTAGAGCTGCAGTGGGCCAGAGCTGCTCGGACAACTCTGCCTGCATTCACCAAAATCCACTTTAGAAACAGCTCGTGTGACTTTTGAAACAAATCTCTCTGGGAGAACAACAAAATAACCTTAAAATGAAACCGCAACAGGGATACTATAATACTGTATTAGCTTCTCCTTTTCTATAGAGGTAACATTGGGTTTTTTAAGGGAATTGAGTGAAGAGTACGATGATCTTCCAGGACATCGTGGCTGGAAAGTTGTCCTCCTCCCGCTGTGTTTCTTCTTTCCTCACCTACTGCATCATTAGTGCCTTAGCTCAGCTCCAAATAGGTGACTCCTTTCCTTTGTTCCTGTTCTTGTTACATAGGAAGGAGCAAGCTGTCTCGCATCGCAGGATGCCAAAAACCAGGAACACCACGAATTCAGTTTCCTTAGGTCATTTTCCAAGCTGGTTGGCTGAACACACAGGGAAACGGCTGGCGAAAGGGTGCTGAACTGCAGGCGGTGACTTAACCCAAGCAAGGAAAGCAATTTTGTTTATTTATAGCTATCCCTTTTTCCTAATGAGATTTGAATCAATATCCATCCCAGTCTGATGCAGTTGGATTTTGTTTAAAAGAGGTAGAGAGGCCCCGTCGGGGCTCACGGGAAGGCTGTAGGATTTTCTAGCATCGCTTCTGTGCTGAGAGTGTTTCAAAGAGCAGAAACCCAATCTCCTCAGGTTCTTCTGAGACACTGCAGTGAATTTAGCCTCCTCCCTCAGCTCTCGCCTTCATGCATCTGAGGCTTGAATCTGAAACCTTTCAGCCCAAATGATTTTTGTCCTGTTTGATCCAGCCAATTTTCTTCTCCTCCATTTGACAAATATTGCAATTTTCTGCCCTGAACACAGCCCACAGCTTGGTCTCAGCTTAGGGGGGAAGGTGGGTAAGGTTTTGTAGACCAGGAGAAATCCCTGTGTATGGGTTTGCCACATAGATGGAAAGGGAGGTGTTTTTTGTTGGGGAGGAGAGGTTAAATTCCTTGAGGTCCCCAAATTGCAGAGTTAACATCTACTTTTGAGTAGAACCTAAATCCCTGGTATATTGTCCACCCTTGTGAAGTGTATCTGAATTTTCAGCGTGAACCCAGCACATCCCTCCTAAGCCAGAGCTCTTTGCAGAGCACGGTGGCACTTGTAACAGCAGTGTGGGGTTTGTTGGGGGGTGTTCAGGGCTGTGTTCAGCTGCCTCTGGGAGGGAGAGATGGTTGGGACCAAAACAAACCAGTTGCTGTTACCCAAAACAAACAAACAAGAGGAGATTATGTCTGGCTGCCTGGGTGTCAATGGGAAGCGAAGCAAGGAGTGGGATTTCTGCCTCCCTCAGAAGATCCTAGTGCTTTGGCATACTCCTCTCTGGTCCTGATGGAGATTTTGGAGGTCTTTATGCCAGCAGGTGATCCTGGCACCTTTCTGAAGCGCCCAGGCCTCCTCGGAGTGGTGCGTTTTGATCGTGCTGTCACGGGATGGACGTTTGTCACAACACGCTGTGAATCTGCCAGTGCCACCGTTTGACACAGATGCTCACGTCCAGGAGGGAAATTTAGGAAAACTCAGCAGGAGGGAACAGAGCACTGGGCAAAACACAGTGGAAGCACCGCAGGAGAGGACACGTCCCAAGGAGCCGCACAGGCACCCCTGAAGTTGTCAACACCCTGAAGCGTGGCGTGGATCTCCATCTGCAGGGGGTGAGGTGGACACAGGGTGCACTGGTGGACGCCAAGAAGTGACAAGGAGCAGGAGCTGTGCAAGACCAGGCTGTGGCTTTGTTCCCCTGCGCCGCCAGGGCTGGTGGGTGGCTTTGCTTCCAGCGAGACATCACCCCCACGTGACACACGCACCCCCCAAGTGCCAGGTCTGGTCTCTGGTGGTGGACCTCGTGGGCGTTCAGAAGAGGGCCGTGAATGCATCAGTGCTTGGGATTGGGAAGTGCTGGGTGATAAACTGGGAGAGGGACTTGGGGGAAGGACCGGTTGGGGTTTTTTTTAACCATATGACAGCACCAAGGTGTCAGAATTTCACTGCAGGGCAGGGAAAACGTAGGCTGTAACGGTTGTTACTCAATAAGTTCACCACATCTCCATTTTCAGGTGTTGGCTCGTGCAAGCTTAAAAATACACCTTTTTGCCCAGCAAAGGGAACATCGAATAGCAGTCGCCCTGGCCCAGGATGTGACAGAGGAGACGTTGGGCTCTCGCAAGCTCTAGGGCGGACGAGAGCAGAGCATGAAGCCAGAAGAGAAAATTTTTTCCCTGTCCTAATGAAGTGAGAAATGTTCAGGTTCTGGGGTGCTAGACCCATCCCTCTTTTCCCCTCAAAAGGGAAATTATGAAAAAAAAAAAACGAATCGCTCCCTTTACTGCGCAGTAAGGCGAGATTCCTGCTAAACTCCAAGGCATTTTCTTCCCCCTTTTTCACCCCGGATTGTTGGGGGTTTTTTTTTGCTGAAAGTGGGGCTTCAGCTTGATGGTGGAGCCGTGACCAGAGGTGACACAGCTATTTATACCCTGCCTTTTCAGCTGAGCTCGGGGGGAGAGAGTGATTGAGGGATGCTTTGAATCATGGGCTTGTTTGCTGAATTTTTTTCAGAAATGAGCAACAGCCTCTGGAGGAAAATGGCAGGTACCGTGCGTGTTTACTGCCTGCTCTCAAAAGTGCTCCCCGAGGTAAAGCACAGGAGGTCAAGGATAAAGGATGGAGAGCACAGTGCCTAAGGTCTTGCCCAAAATATTAGCTACGAGGTGGAGTAGAGGCCTGAGCATTGCAGCCGTAGGTGCACCTCCCAAGCCCTCGTTGTGAGACTTTTGTTTGTTTTGTTTTGTTGTTTTTTTTTAGGAACATACAACAATAAATGTTTTCTAGCTTATTTCAGCTGAAAGGTCAATAGAAAAGGTCTCGCTCTCATTCCTGAGCTTTCACAAAGGATGGTGCTGGGTTTCCAGAAGATCCCTACCATATTGCAGAATGTCTCTAGTCTTAGTTGTATCCCTTCGTGTTGGCCATGAAGGGTTTCAAGGCCCAGGTGCTCTGGCTGTGTTTTCCAGCAGGGTCTGGTCCCGCTGGACTCTGGGTTTCAGGTAACTCCATGTGGCTTGTCTCATACCAGGTTAGTTGTGATTACCATGCAACAGCTATCGTGCTCCTGCCAAAATCTGGTGGCCGGCCACAGCCCTTGGAAAACGCTGGAGAAGTCTTAAGAAAGTGCTCAAAAGCTGCTTCGTCCAGGCTTTCCAGCCCTGCTGTGACCAGCGCCCTTCAGGACTTGCTTGCATGTCCCTGCTCCCAGCATTTCTTGTTCTCCACGTGCAGCTCCTTCTCCAGGAGAGCACTGCTGTGCCGTACGTAGGTTCATCATCGTGTCGTAATCATTGCCAAGGTCCGTGATGGCAGCCTTCAGAAAGCCTTGGTGTTGAGAGGACGGCAGGGGGGGTGTACAGTGCTGCCAAGCTGGCAGCCCCCCTGGGCTCCAGTTCGTGTCCCCAGCTGCTCTCACGTCAGCATGTGCGTGTGGGGCCAGCGGGTGCCTGAGCTGGTGGGTCTCCAACTGCTCTATCCACACTTGCTCCTCAACCTTCATTAAAACATGAAAAACCCCACAACTCTGCGGTGTTTCCTTGGGGCAGGGGGTCCCCCCCAGCCCTGGGTGGCAGGTTCCCCAGAAAGCCTTCTTGTGGGTGTTGCCCCCCACCTCCTTGCCATGCAGGACCCCAGGAACCATCCCAGTCCCACAATCGGAGGTTTCTTCACCTTGAGGTGACAAATATGAGACAGCAGTTCTGGCCTCACGCCCCAGGGCTGTCCCAGCATTGAGGATTTGGGGGAGCTGTTTGGGGGGGCTCCAGAGTGTGGAGGCAGTAGGGAGCGATGGGGGGGGTGGTGTCAAAGCTTTCCCACTGCTCCTGGGAGGATCTGGGGTGCACGAGGTTGGAGGTGGGGGGTAGGGGGCAGGCCCTGGGGGACATGGTTCCGTGGAGGGAGTGATTAACTTCACTAGTTAAGAGTAAAGTAGCGAAATATTTATTAAGGTGAAACAGTGATTTAACAAAATCAGTAGTAAGTGCGATAAAAGCAGTAGTAAATGCGATAGTGTTTGATGAGATTCGATGTCAAGGCACGCTCTGTGATTTACTGCAGAGAGGACAGGGTCAGACACGCTGTCAGGGAGACCCTCCCCTGGAGTCATGAGGTTCAGAAAGGACCCCCTGGCTTTCTAAACTTCTCGTAGAGGAGTCTAGGTGTGGCTGGATCCAATCCTAGTGCCAGGCTTGGTCAATGGTTTATGTCTAAGGGATTATAGGCACAATCAACTCTTTGTATTAATTAGCTAAGATCTCAAAGTATAGCATGCCATTAGTCACTCACTGAGAATCTGTTGCAGCAAGGAATCTCTCAACCTCGAGGAGTAGAACCTTAAGGGAGAGTCCTCACAAAAGGGGAGATCCTGGTGTGCAGCCGCTGCCGTACAGGAGAGCTCCAAGGGCTCTGGGGCTGTCCACTATTTATGGAGTGAGATAATTGACCTATAGTCATATTCTCATGGGAACAAACTACCCAGGTCCCCACTCCAGACAGTGTTTTGGTCGTGTTGCCAGCCTTCCCCCAAAGTCCAGGTGCAAGTTATTGCAACTGATGTGATGGCCATGGTGGCCATGGCCTGAGCAGGAGCTGGAGGATGGGAGGGGTGTGAGGCACAAGGCAAGGGGCTGGGATGGGACTGGCTGTGGGACTGAGGGTGAGGGGCAGGAAAGGTGGGACAGCTGTGGGGCACAGGGTGGGTGGCAAGGACAGGGGTGACTGTGGGGAACAGGGTGAGGAGCAGGAAAGGGGGGACACGGCTGGGGGTGGCTGTGGGGCACAGGGTGGTGGCAAGGACGGGGTGGCTGTGGGGCACAGGGTGAGGGGCAGGGCCAGGGCCTGCTGTGGGGCTGAGGGTGAGGGGCTCAGGGGGAGGGGCAGGGCCAGGGCCGGCTGTGGGGCTCAGGGGTAGAGTGTGGGATGGCTGTGGGACTGAGGGTGAGGGG
>NW_015092359.1:4005216-4027370 GCF_001431845.1 Calidris pugnax
CCGGGCATGGCGGGTCGCGGTAGCGGTGGTGGCGGCGGGGACCCCCACCGGCTGCGGCCGCCGGGGCGCGGCGCGGCCCGGCGAGACTTGACGGCAGCCCACATCGAGTCCTTCAACTACGCCGTTAGCGAGGGGGTCTACCGCGCCGTGCAGGTCTGGGGGCCGCGGGGGAAACGGGAGGGTGTTTGGGGGTGTTTTCGGGTTCGTTCCCTCCCGCCGGGCCTCACTCGGTGCCGTTGCAGGACCTGTCGCCGGTGGAGCTGAAGCTGAAGGAGAGCCGGGTGTCGCTGGCGGTGGTGGGGGTGTCCATTTCCCCCCCCGCCGTGCCGGCCGGGACGGTGTGTCAGGAGCGGAGGGTTTTCCCCGCCGAGTGCCGCGGCCTGCGCAGCACCTACCGCGGCAGGATCGCCGTAAGTATCCCTCCGCCTGCTCCCCCTTCCCACACCCACACCTCCCCCTTTTGCAGGCTCATCGTCGCCGTGGGGTGCCAAGCCAGCCTCACCCGTTTCGGTGTCCTCTACTCTAACCCCCTCCCTGTCCCCGCTTCAACCAGCCTCGGGGGGTGGTGGGGTGTCTCTCAGGACCTCGTCCCACCTGGAGTCTCGGCTGTGGGTGAGGTGGGAGCTCCCCGAAACCTTCCCTCAGAGGCATCCACCCCCCTCCCGGGGTCTCCACTGCCCTCTGTGCCACCGGGGCCGAGCTCTGTGTGTGGGGGGAGGTCTTTGCTGGGCTGTCAAGTTGGCCTTGCCGTCAGCCAGCTGCTTCTGAGGGAGACCGGTGTCATAGAAGCTTCTAGGATGGAAGGGACCTTTAAGATCATCTAGTCCAACCATCAACCTAACTCTGATTTAAAAAAAAACAACCCAAAAGAACAAAGCCAACAACCCATCACTAAACCATGTCCCCCAGCACCATGTCAACCCGTCTTTTGAACACCTCCAGGGATGGTGCCTCAACCCCTTCCCTGGGCAGCCCATTCCAATGTCTGAGAACCCTTTCTGTGGAAAAATTTTTCCTAATATCCAACCTGAGCCTCCCCTGGTGAGGGAGGCCATTTCCTCTTGTCCCATCGCCTGTGACTTGGGAGAAGAACTGACCCCCACCTCCCTACACCCTCCTTTCAGGGAGTTGTAGAGAGCAATAAGGTCTCCCCTCAGCCTCCTCTTCTCCAGGCTGAATAACCCCAGCTCCCTCAGCCTCTCCTCACAAGACTTGTTCTCCAGACCCCTCACCAGCTCCGTTGCCCTTCTCTGGACCTGCTCCAGCACCTCAATGTCTTTTTTGTGGTAGGGGGCCCAAAACTGGACACAGCCCTCGAGGTGGGGCCTCACCAGTGCCCAGTACAGGGGGACAGTCACTTCTTGAGTCCTACTCCCCGCACTGTTCCTGACCCAGGCCAGGATGCTGTTGGCCTTCTTGGCCACCTTGGGCACACTGCTGGCTCCTGTTCAGCCCACAGGCCACCAACACCCCCAGGTCCTTTTCTGCCAGGCAGCTCCAGCCACTCTGCCCCCAGCCTGGAGCGCTGCAGGGGGTTGGTGTGACCCATCCTGGAGAACGTGACAATCCAAACCTTCTTTCTGCAGGAATCCAGGTTTCAAGAGCCATGTTTCTCCCATGTACAAGTCCAGAGTTATAAATCCCTCTTGTTCACTTAATATGTTCATCGTTTTTCAGAGTTGCTCTGAAATTTGCCCAGAGAAGCACCCTCAGCACATATTTTCCTTTGCACTGTGAAAGGATTGCACAGCCGTTGATGTTTTCCATTAAAATTGTGTCATTGTGCCTGAGCTGTGCGTTTGCGTGAGGCACCTGGTGCAAAGGATTGCTTGCTGGCAATTTTATTTTTATTTTATTTGTCCAAAGCACTACAATTTACAGTGATAGGAGCGACTGTATGTGCAATATCTTATCTGAACGCGACAGTGGCACAGTTGCGGATTGTGCACAGCCGTTTTCCCAGGGGCTCTTAGATTTTCCTGAGCTAGAGATGCTTTTATTTTTCATACCTGAATTATTTCCCATCTTTTTTTTTTTTTTTCCCCACGTTTGTGTGTTTAATTATATATTTATTTTTGGTTTTTGTCCTCTATAATCTTTCTCCAAAACAGCTCATGCAGCACCACAAGGAGGAAGAGGTAATGGGGATTTTGTGAGTCAGGAAAATCTGCATTTTACACGAGCAGTCTCCCAGGCCAACTTCTCTTTACAGAACTTGAGCATTTATATTTTATTTCAGGTTTGACATGCTATTTATATTAAGATGATGAGGGGCCTGGAGCATTTCCCTTACGAGGAGAGGCTGAGGGACTTGGGGCTTTTTAGTCTGGAGAAGAGAAGGCTGAGGGGGGATCTGATCAATGCTTATAAATACTTAAAGGGAGGGTGTCAGGAGGATGGGGCAGGTCTTTTTTCAGTGGTGCCCAGGGACAGGACAAGAGGAAATGGGCACCAACTTGAACAGAAGAAGTTCCACCTAAAGATGAGGAGGAACTTCTTTCCTGGGAGGGTGGCAGAGCCCTGGCAGAGGCTGCCCAGGGAGGTGGTGGAGTCTCCTTCTCTGGAGACATTCATACCCGCTCCTGGACACGTTTCTGTGCAACCTGCTCTGGGTGGCCCTGCTTTGGCAGGAGGGTTGGACTAGATGATCTCCAGAGGTCCTTTCCAACCCCATATGATTCCTTGAGTAATTCCCAAGACTCAATTTACTCTTAAATGTTGCCAGGTGTTGAACCGATGGTTTTGTATTGCAGTACCAGTGTTTTTCTCCTGCACAGCAGCAGCTCTTTTAAAACCCCTCATTCTGCATATAAAGTTAGGGTTTGTTTGCTTCCACAGTGCGTTTGATCACCTTGTTTCTTATGCTGAAGGGGTCCTTCTGTAGACCCACTGCCAGATCTTGTTGTAAATAGATTATTTTCCTTCACACCTGCTTTTCTTTCTCGCTTTTGAGATCACTGGTGACCATGTATGAGACTTAGGAGTGGTCTCTGCAGGCTTGTAGTGTGGGAGTCCTTTCATTGAGCAGTTTCTGTTTTCTTCTACATTTTCTCTTAACTCCTGAGGATTCCTTTCATATCCTGTGGCTGTCTCTTTTATTGAGGCTGCTCTGTTGAAGGTCCTGAAAGGGAAAGTAGGTTGTGTCAACTTTTTTCACTCTACTAGCAGCTTCTTGACCTGGTTCTGGACTTGTATGATTTTATTCTGTAAACCCACATTGACTGGTTTCCATGGGGTAATCTTTATGCACGTCCCTACTAGTTCTGCTCTTTATTGTCATTATGACAATTTTACAGTGATAGAACTTTGTTATAACAAACAGATTGTGGTTATGTTAAATGTACAGTTAATAAAGCAGGAAAGATTAAAAGGGCGGCTTAATTTGCTCACTGTTTGCGTTGTGTCGTTTTAGGCTGACATCAGCTGGTCAGTGAATGACGTGCCACAAGGGACTATTAAACAGCCCCTCGGGTATATTCCAATCATGGTGAAGTCCAAGTTGTGCAACCTCTATAATCTTTCTCCAAAAGAGCTCATGCAGCACCACAAGGAGGAAGAGGTAATGGGGATTTTGTGAGTCAGGAAAATCTGCATTTTACACGAGCAGTCTCCCAGGCCAACTTCTCTTTACAGAACTTGAGCATTTATATTTTATTTCAGGTTTGACATGCTATTTTTTCTGATTGTAACCTACTTACGGTGGTTCTATACAGCATCTTGAAAAATTTGCATTCAGAGCTGTCTTTTTGAAGACAGGGTTCTGTTTGGTGGAGATACTTAGGATTCCAGTATACACCTTCTCAGCTGCTATGTAGCAGCAGGCTATGTAGCTGTGAGTGGGCCTCTGTGGAGTCAAAGATTTGGAGAACAGGCATTGAAAGGGACAGTCTAATTCTCAGTTGTCTCTGCAGCTTTTTCCTTGTTTCCCCGGCAGCGTGTTGGCTGTGGGGGACTGAATACAGAATTATTTAGTGCCGTATTTTGCACGCACAAAAAGAGTGAGCAAGCTATGAAAGAAAATCTACAGTGGTGTACTGTTGCTGCCCCCCTCTAGTATGTTGCTTGTACATTTATTCTTAGTATTACTGCTGAAACAATTTATGTTTAATGGCATACTGTTGGGGCAGCTATAAATTTCTCAGTTTTAAACTTGTATGTGATCAGAAAGAGATTTTCTACACTGAGATCCCTCTGGTTTATAAACTCAAAATGAGAACTTAAGAGTATTTATTAAAAAAAAAATAATTGTCAGCTCTTCAGAGCCGTTCAGTGGATCACACAGAGGTTTCTTTTTTGGTTAGTTTGTTGCTTTTTTTCTTTCTTCCTTTAAATTGTGGAATGTGCATCCCTTTCCTTGCACTGTATGCTACATTTAGATTTAATAGTCACTGACAAGGAGTGCAGGCTTGCCAAATGCAGTGCTGAAATAGACGTCTTGCTACGTGTTCTGTAGTTAAAACATTAAATTTCTTTTGTAACAGGCATATAATACAGGTGTGTTTGTCTTAAAATGCTGGATTATGAATTTCTAAGCACATTAAAATGATTTTTCTTCTTCTGCCAGGAAATGGGAGGCTACTTCATAATTAACGGCTTAGAAAAAGTTATTAGGATGCTGATAATGCCCAGGCGAAATTTCCCTCTTGCAATGACAAGACATAAATGGAAAAACAGAGGCCCTGGCTTCACAGAGTACGGTAAGCTGTAGTTTCCTGCAGCATCCTGCTAGAGGACGAACAGGAGTGAGCATCTATAGCTGACTTTCAGTAGTTTGTTTTAGTAGTTTGTGGCTCTAGTATAATCTTTATATTTTTTACTGCGCATAAAAATAAAGGGTCAACACCACCATAAGGGGACAAGGATGAGGCAGATGCTGGCCTTGTGGGAGCTGTCTGAGCCCCCCACGCTGAGAGAGGGGATTTTATTCCAGGCTTTGCAGTACATATAACTTTTTGTTATGTGGAAGGTGTAACTGAGACCCTACCATCAGTAGACATCAGTGTAAATTGCCGAACCTGTGTCATTGAGTTTGGGTTTTCTTACTTTTGGATGGCAGATTTAATATACGTGAAGCAGATTAACTAGAATTTTGGTTGTCCCGTGGCTTGGTCATGTATACGCAGTAAAACAAGTTGAAGTTTTGATGATATAAGTCACCATTTTAAACTCAGGTGTTACCAGCTGCTGGTTTGACTGGACCACATACAGTGGACACCCTGGTTTGACTGGACACACATACAGTGTGCTCGAGCACACACTGTAATTCCACATTAATTAATTTTGAGGCAGTGCCAGTTAAAATGGTCCCGTTTGTTTTATTTTTCTTTGTTCTGCAGTGGATAGGATGGGGCAGGACCAGGAAACACCCCTTCAGCGGTGCCACCTGAATCCAGAGATGCGAAAACTTGACCTAGAGTGCAATTAGGGAGAGTACCTGTGTGCTGCTGTATCTTACAACCTAAGGTTACAGGCAGTAGTTGAGGCCTGGGGCTGTCCTTTTCTCAAAAACTGAACGCGCCTTCCAAGCCTCTCAGCAAGTGCTGGCAACTGAGCCAACCACATTCTGGGCTGCGTCAAGAGAAGTGTGGCCAGCAGGGCCAGGGAGGTGATTCTGCTTCTCTGCTCTCGTGAGACCCCACCTGAAGCTCTGCATCCAGCTCTGGAGTCCTCCGCACAGGAAGGACTTAGACCTGTTGGAAACCAGTCCAGTGGAGGTTCCTGAAAATGAACAGAGGGCTGGAGCACCTCTGCTGTGAGGACAGGCTGAGAGAGGTGTTCTTCCTAAGATCTAATCTAAATCTCCCCTCTTCCAATTTAAAACCATTATCCCTTGTCCTGTCACTGCACTTCCTGACAAAGAGTCCCTCCTCAGCTCTCCTAGAGCTCCCTTCAGATATTGGTAGGCTGCAATGAGGTCTCCCTGGAGCCTTCTCTTCTCCAGGCTGAATAGATAGATACTAGAAAGAAATTCTTTGCTGTGAGGGTGGTGAGGCACTGGAAGAGGTTGCCCAGAGAAGCTGTGGCTGCCCCATCCCTGGAGGGGTTCAAGGCCAGGCTGGATGGGGCTTGGAGCAACCTGGTCTGGTGGGAGGTGTCCCTGCCCAGGGCAGGGGGGTTGGAACTGGATGATCTTTAAGGTTCCTTCCAATTCTGCCCATTGTGTGATTGCATGATTTGTCCACTAAGAACTGCTGTATTTAATTGGAGTGGGAGATTGATGCTAAAATTGGGGATCTGCCTCGTGTTCAAGCCATGAAGTACCGAAGTTTCTCTCGTGAATTGTCTCACACCTGCTTGGACGTCTCACAGCAATGCAGCCAGTTGGTTTTATACACCTCACATTGGTCTTTGCTTGTGTGCAACCTTGCAGGAGTAGTGATGCACTGTGTTAAGGAAGAGCACGCTGCAATAAATATGAACCTTCACTACTTGGAAAATGGGTGTGTCATGGTGAATTTCATTTTTCAGAAAGAGTTATTCTTCCTTCCCTTGGGATTTGCTCTGAAGGTAAGCAGCTAATGCTCATGCTCTCTGTGTTGAATAAACACAGAAATTTTGCTAGGCATTTTTATTTAGGTAATGAGAATAAGCTAATTATCGAGGGGTTTCAGTCATCCTTCCTATGCTGGCTGAAGAACCGAGCCTACGCCTGTAATGTAACACTTGGCTGCAGCAGAGGAAGCATGTGCAGGGTCAAGAGAGGAGAGGAGAGTTAGACAAGGGTTTCGTGGCTCTGGATGAATAGCTCTTGGAGGGTGTTAAGAGTTTGCCACCTATTGTGAAAGATCTCAGGAATCTTTTTAAAACAGAATGACAGCTGAGCGTTCAGTGAGTGAACAGCTTTAATCATTAAAGAAGGTTGTCCCATCTAAAAGCAAAGCAGTGAGCTGGATTTTTTTTTTTTTTTTTTTCAAGGAGAAAAATGTAGTGCTGTTTCTGATTGGAACTGGAAGCAGTGAAGGATCTATTTGAGCACATTTGATGGATGTAAACTGTTCTTTGGATAGCTGGCAAAAGTTTTACTTGAGCCAAGACTTTTTAAATGTGCAAAGGAATTGTACTGACTTTCTGGTAGCTCATGAGATCTCTGGATAAGCAGGCTGTGTTTTTTGAAGTTCAGATTCTTCTATAAGTAGGCACTTTTTATGGGTTTGCATTCCCCCTGCTCCGCATCCGTCAAGCTGGATTCTGTACTGGTTTCCTGGTGCCCATCCAGGTCCCACTGTGGCAGATTGCTGCTGCTGCAGCCCCACTGCTCTTCTGTTCTGGCTGTAATTCTGGTTTCTTCTTGC
Organism: Calidris pugnax; assembly: GCF_001431845.1. Taxonomy (NCBI): domain Eukaryota; kingdom Metazoa; phylum Chordata; class Aves; order Charadriiformes; family Scolopacidae; genus Calidris; species Calidris pugnax. Next base: position 4,012,509 of record NW_015092359.1, read on the forward strand.
TGTGTAATCATCCCAGTGCTCTCCTCTGTTGGACAAGAGGTAGCATGTGCTCTGGCTGCTTCCAAATTATGTATATCTTGATTACCAAGCAGCAGAACTGAGCTTACATTGCCCTCTTCTATAAAGAAACTTGCCTCAGTGTCTTTTTCATGCAGCCTTCAATTTTCCTGAATTTTCTGAAGCTTACTTAAATGTGATGAACAAGGAGCTTACTTAAAGGTGAGGCACATTTGTCAGTAAACACAGAAGTCGTAGGTGGACAACATTTGCTTAACCCTGATGTAAAGAAACAACTAGGAAACTGTTATAACACCAAGAGCTAAGAACAGTTGGATTTAAGTGGGAGCTTTTAGCATATGAAGTGTTGAAACTACAGTGAATTCGTTCTAATAGCCTTCATCAAAAGGCTAAATTGTCTTTTGATTTGCACAAGAATGAGTAACAGCTTGAGACAGTGGTGAATTAAATTCATGTTTCTAAGTGAGCTCATTCTGTAAAGACCGTAGTAAATCATACCTAAACAAGAGAAGCCTGTCAATTTATAGGGTGCAAGTTTGATTTTTGACAAGGATCTGGCTTGTGAGTACTTGTGATCACCATCAGGGTGTGAATATCCCCTGCATTACCCTCTAAGCACCTCAACCCCACAGTATTTTTCAGTTTGCATGGTGAAAGGGTATTTCCAGAGGACTGAGACCTAAATCAGTGAGGTGCCCTAGTTCTTATGCTTTATTTTATGGGCAGGTATTGCTATGAGTTTGTTTTTCTGATCTGATACGCTTCTGTCTTTCAGGCATTAGTTAATTTCCCAGACTACCAGATTTTTGAAGAGTTGGTCAAAGGAAAGGAAGAGGACACCTTTTATGTCAACTGCGTTACCGAGATGATGAGAGCGGTCGTGGATGCGGGCTGTTTGACCCAGCAAAACGTCCTCGAATACCTGGGAAAGAGCTTCAGAATCAAACTGAACCTTCCTGAGTGGTACAGCAACGAGCAGGCTGCGGATTTCATTCTGAAGTATGTATGTGTGCATGTAGGAGCGTGCGCTGCAACGTAATTGCATGGAAATTTAGGCAGATGTAAGAGTACTCTGCCACATTGCATCACGCTTTGTTATGATTTTCACACGCATTTATAAAACAGCAGTGGCCAGTTTTTTGTTGGCACTCCAGGATATTAGGATAATCCCGTGTTTGCGGTGTTCAGAAATACGCATTTTCATGGATTGACACAAGTATCCCCAAAATGGTTTCAGGAAAGAGTATCGGCTGTTATTTAAGTTCTGATGTGTTTGATGTAAAACATAAATATTGAAGATAAAGGTTAAAGCAAGTTCTGTGATTGTTCAAGGCTCTGCTTGTTGAGCAGAAATACTGCAATTTGTGGCACTTCGTCAGTTTCACACAGTCATCGGCAGCTATGATGAGATACATGTTTATTCTTTTAAATGGTAGAAATTACATGCTTTAAAATCTTGCTTCTTCCATGGAATAAGTTGGAAAGGAACGGAAGAGCTGGCTTTGAGACTTTCACTGTGACAGACACTCAACTAAATAATTTATTTTTCTGGTAAAGTAGGTATTGCCCTTCAGGGTGTTTTAGCACATGAAAAGGATCACTTGGGATGCCCAGGTCCTTTACTACTTCTGAATAGGGGGTGGTCAGGTGGCTGGAAACATGAAGGCAGCCTGCAGGTGCCTCAAAGGGGCACTTACAAGTCCATAGACCAGCTGGAAGCACAGAATTTTGTGCTGAGAAACGTGAGTGGGTAATCTCAAGAAAGTTGAAATTACGCTGATTTTCTTATTTATAAATATTCTTGGTAGGTGGTCGGTTTGTTTGTTTTCCTCTGATAGGATTAGCTTCAGCTGAGGAGAGAGAAGAAGATGAATAGTGAAAACATTAATTGGGATGTACCTCGTATGTAAGAGTGCTGGAACTGTAGCTTACCTGGACAGAACCTGCCTTCAGAGTTTTGTCTTGCTTTGTGGTGGAGTTGCGAAGGCTTCAGGAGAGGGCAACGTGGAGCAGAAGTGAAAAGCTGGAAAAAATCCTCATCTCGAGTGTCTGGGAAAGCAGTCGATCCAGCTTTAGTGGGAATTAGGTGTGGCTCCCCTTTTTGCTTACGCCAGAGTGTTGTTCAGCCCACAGTTTTCCCCACGTGGGTTGGTAGCAGTGGGGATTGGGACTTTCTGTGGCAGGACAGTGATGGTGTTAACAGAAATGTTTTGTGATTCGCTGCTAGTTTCTAGTTCTTGATTTGGGGTGGAGTGTGTGTGTGTGGATGTGTGCCTGTATATGGTGTCATAGCTACTTTAACCCACAAACCTCATCTAGTCCTGTGTCAAGTGTCTGTTTATGTAAACTGTACTTACATGGGAGTGTGTAAAAATCAATCTTTCACAAGGTTCACCTTCATCTCATCAACCAGGTTTATCCTTAACAAGACTAGCCCCATACAAAGATAAGTTGATAATTTTTCATCTCGGTCCCTGGAGTTTTTTAATTATTACTTCTTAGAATTGTCATGGCAGATGGAAAAGTTTGTACCTTATTAGGCTTTTTAGCAAAAAAAAAAAAAATTTGGTTTGTGAAATTTAGGAGAAACTTGACGAACAGCTAATATGAAGAGATGGTGCTAGTTGTCCTCCTTCTTTCTCTTCCTCCAGCAAGTGTATCTGCATACACCTGACAAACAGAACAGAAAAGTTCTACCTGCTCTGTATGATGACCCAGAAGCTGTATGCTTTTGCCAAAGGGGAGTGCATGGAGGATAATCCAGACAGTCTGATGAATCAGGAAGTGCTTACCCCGGGACAACTTTTCCTTATGTTCTTAAAGGTAAGGTCTTAAGGGGTTTAAGCCTGTGAATGGAATGATCGTCCAGTCCAGACCCCACGGTGACCGTGGTGGGGACAGGAAAAGTGCAGGAGCCAGAGCGAAGAGCGGGGAGTCTGGATGTGCTACAAAGTGTAGTGTAGCTCCAGTAGGCACTGGAGTTAAGGAAGGCTTGGCTGTCTCAGTATAGGGTACTAAGTATGCTAAAAACAAGAACTCCTGTAGAAAACCTGGAATAGAGAGCTTCATGGGCTTCCAGAGCAAATGGAGGCACCCCATTCAAGGTGGGAGTCTGAGGAAGGAAAAATACAATCCTTCTGGTGTTTGAAGAGGGTTTTGAAACGTCATATTTCTGTTGTATCAGTTCATACAGGAGTGGTAAAGGTCTGCCTTCCTGTGGTGTTGCTGCTGATTCACATGGCAAATGTGCAAGAAAATAACTGCCTCCCCTCCATCTTCCAAAAGTGATGATTTGTGAAATTGTCATCGCTCTCCCATCTCTAAATTCCTTTATGGATCAGGAATTTGATGACACGCCTGACTTACAGAGTTATTAGTGGTGATGTAAAAATGCAGTTCTCTAATCTATTCCAATTCAGTGTGAATTCAGTTTATTTCTAGGGATTCCTTATTTTTAGGATGCCAGGAGGGAAGTATTCATGTTCAGAAGCTTGACTATCCCATGAAAATCATTGTGGAACAGTAGTTCCCATCCCCAAGTAAAGATACTTCCCTGAGTTATTAGATAACTTTTTTTTTAACCTTTTCCATTTTAGCCAAAATTTTCATTAGCGTTGTTTCATTGAAAGACTACTAAAACCTCTCTGTGTTTTAAGTGGTTTCAGTGAGTTTAAGAAATAACATAAAAAGTGAGTCCTGTGAAGCATTTCAGTGCTCTGTGGAACCAGGAACCAGAAGGGGTTGCTTTCCTGCCTGGCCCTGTCAGATCAGCAGGAGAGTGACTGAGTTCACAGAGAATTCCTAAATAGACCAGAGCATATAGTAAACACAGTGTGGGTGTAAACAGTGGATTTTTACTGAGAGTTCAAAGCATTATTGGGTGTCTTATGTCCTTTCTCCCATTTTTATGTAGTATCTAAGATCACAGCAGCGATAAAATTGCAATTAACATGAACATCTAGTCCACTGTCTCAGATTGTCTCGGCAACATTTAAATACCGTGTGTCCACAGCCTTCAAGTTTTGGTGTCTAAACAGGCTACATTATTGTGGTTTTACTTTGTATTTAGCAGACTAATCAGTGGAGTTAGTCTTGTGGTCGGCTTATAGGTACTATTTCTGCCTTGGGTTTTGTTTGTTCTTTATGAAATTCAGTTATTGTTTGCCAGACTCATCACCGGTCTGGATGGAAGTGGTCACTAAGCTTGTTGGATGGGTATTCTCCTTGCAGGTCAGTTGGCCTGATACCACCTGATAAAACGAAGTCCGTGTGGGAAATACAGCTGGAAAACTGTCAGTTCACTAAAACTTGTCCATCCTGCTGGTCTCGGAGGATTTCTGTAGCACTTGCAGCTGATGTGAAGTTCTAATTTGAGCCTTTCTCTTCCTGTTTTTAAACTTAAAACTCTCGCTTTTAAACCCTAGGAGAGGCTCGAAAGCTGGTTGCAGTCCGTTAAGTTCGTTTTGGAGAAAAGAGCAGAAAAGGCAGATATCAACATAAATGCAGACAGCTTGGTGAAGGCATTCAGCCTGGCAACAGACCTTACCAAGCCATTTGAATATCTTCTTGCAACTGGTAACCTGCGATCTAAAACCGGTAAATCTTCAGGCTTAAGAAGCCTTTTTTTTCACCCCCTAAAAAAAACTAATCAGTGGAGTTAGTCTTGTGGTCGGCTTATAGGTACTATTTCTGCCTTGGGTTTTGTTTGTTCTTTATGAAATTCAGTTATTGTTTGCCAGACTCATCACCGGTCTGGATGGAAGTGGTCACTAAGCTTGTTGGATGGGTATTCTCCTTGCAGGTCAGTTGGCCTGATACCACCTGATAAAATGAAGTCCGTGTGGGAAATACAGCTGGAAAACTGTCAGTTCACTAAAACTTGTCCATCCTGCTGGTCTCGGAGGATTTCTGTAGCACTTGCAGCTGATGTGAAGTTCTAATTTGAGCCTTTCTCTTCCTGTTTTTAAACTTAAAACTCTCGCTTTTAAACCCTAGGAGAGGCTCGAAAGCTGGTTGCAGTCCGTTAAGTTCGTTTTGGAGAAAAGAGCAGAAAAGGCAGATATCAACATAAATGCAGACAGCTTGGTGAAGGCATTCAGCCTGGCAACAGACCTTACCAAGCCATTTGAATATCTTCTTGCAACTGGTAACCTGCGATCTAAAACCGGTAAATCTTCAGGCTTAAGAAGCCTTTTTTTTCACCCCCTGCTGAACAGAATGAGAAACAACATAAAACCGAGCTCTTAACTGAAAGCAACTGCTTGTGTGCAGGCATTGTACACTGTAACTGAATTAATGAACGTGGTTTGAGGAAAAGGAATAGTTGAGGAAAAAGGCAAGATTTCTCATCAAGCATAAACTTTATGCATGTATAGAACTGGTCAGTTATTAAAACAAAGCCTCTACTCATATAAACAGTTGAAACTAAATTTAGAATTGTCCAAAACAGTAACCGTATTTAGGTTTGGTTTCCCAAAGCTTATTTCTTCAGAGAAGGGACGTTTGTTTATCAGGACTGCCCCGTTGGTCATGTGAGCTTAAATGGAGAGAAACTGCTTCGCTAACGTGTATTTCAAATTTACCTTGTGCTTCCCTGAAGTGTCTGGTGTGGTGATGTTGTAACGGAATGCCCACTAGAAAATGAAGTCAGATGAGAAGACCACAGAATTTCAGTAAAAAGTACCAGCTGAAAATCCCCAAGTCACTTCACTGGGAGTGACTTTCGCGTGTTTCTAAAAGGGGTTGGATTTTAAGCAGTAGCTTGGAATGTAGAGTCTCAGAGTTGTCTGTGCACAGGCAACAGCACATGCGCCTTGTGCTGCTGGGATCCTGTAGGGCTCGTCAGTGAAAAGTAAGAAACTGGATTGTAACATCATACTCGATTTGTTAAAGCTGGATGGTGTCCTGACATAAATCTTGATTATTTTGTTGTTGTTGTTGTTGTTCCCAAGGCCTGGGCATGTTACAGGACAGTGGTCTGTGCGTGGTGGGAGACAAGCTGAACTTCATCCGCTACCTTTCCCACTTCCGCTGCGTGCACAGAGGGGCAGCGTTTTCCCAGATGAGAACTACAACCGTCCGCAAGCTGCTGCCCGAGTCCTGGGGGTTCCTGTGCCCCGTGGACACCCCAGATGGAGAACCCTGTGGTCTGATGAACCACATGACTGCTGTGTGTGAAATAGTGACGGAGATGGTGCCCGTGAGAGACATTCCCCCTTTGCTGTGTTCCCTGGGTATGTTTTACTGGCTTGATTGTTTAAGGAAGTGCTCTTCCTTTTTTTACCTTTCTGTCCTGCAAACCTGTATCTGGGAAAGCTTCTCCAGATAACCATCACTGGACGCTGCTAACCTGAGAAGGTGAAATCAAGTTACACCTGTACTTGCTGTGCTTCTGCTCCGTGGTAAGCAGCAGGTTGTTTATACAGGGGCGTCAGCCTTTTGGAGGCAGTAAAGTTCAATGTAAAAGGCTCTTCGCCGTTTGCTGTAGAGTGAAGGTGTTCACTTAAGCACAGGGAATTGCACAGCACAAGCACTAAGAAATTGGACGAAGCAGTGACTTTCTAATGCTGCCAGTGACTTTAATTCAAGCGCAGGATTCAACAGGAATCCTTAGTTTGGTCAGAAAAATTGGGAGGGGAATGGCATTCTTAGTTGTGCATATCTTACATTTTCCATTAAGTGATCTACAGCTTTGCCCTGTAGAACTGAATTTTTTTGTTGTCTCGGAAAGCTTTTTGGTGTGGATTGAGGCTTCCTGCAGAAATAACTTGTGTGTTTTGTTTGCTTTTTCGGCTGTTCCTTCCACCACCCCCACCCCCCCCACCTTCTCACAGGTGTCACCCCCATTGATGCCACACCGAGCAAGCCTTACGCGGAGTGTTGCAGAGTCGTGCTGGATGGTTCTGTGGTGGGCTGGGTGGAGTGGGACCTGGCTCCTGAGATCGCAGAAACCCTCCGCCGTTTCAAGGTTGTCCTGTTTATAATGTTTCTTAGCTGAGCATCCTCAATATGCAGTGGTCAAAAGTGGGGGGGAAAAAAAAAAAAAGTTCCAAACATGTCTAAACCTCCATTTTATTTTTTTTTTTTTTTACATCTGACCCAATAAGTTATTTTTGGCTGTATATTCAAAACCTGCCTGGACACGTTCCTGTGCAACCTGCTCTAGGTGGACATGCTCTGGTAGGGGGGTTGGACTAGATGGTCTCCAGAGGTCTCTTCCAGCCCCATATCATTCTGTGCTTCTGTATGTGAGTGTTGGAGTGGGCTTTTCTGTTTTTCTTCTTTTATGTCCATATGTTCGGTCTGTTTATGAAGTCATCATTTTTAGAAGAACTTTTTTTTTTTCTTTCTTGAAAAGGGTAAGATAAGCATATTCTGTCTTTTTCTTAATGGAGATTTTTCTAGAAGTATTTTTTCAAAATCTTTTCTCCACCATTCTATATACACCCGTGGTGGGCATTTTCATTGTGTAGCCTGTTGGATGCAGCTTAACTAAATGGGTGTTGTGTTTCTAAATTGGTATTTCTTTGCACAAACAGATAACACAAGAGAAGAGATTCCCTGCACGGGCAGAAGTGGTCCTTATCCCAATGACTGGAAAACCCAGTCTGTATCCTGGGTTGTTCATTTTCACTACCCCTTGCCGGATGGTTCGCCCTGTCAAAAACCTATTCTATGGAAGGAATGAATGGATTGGTACTCTGGAACAGGTGGGCTTTCCATATTTCCTTTATAAAGCACTGACTATTACAGAGGTACCCAGCATCAAACCTGATGTTTTAGAAAATTATTTGTGAGAGCAGCTGAGGATGGGCCATAGGGAACTTGTGTTGAAGAGCTAGAAGAGGTGGCAAAAGGGTTTTCTCACCTCCTACTAATTGGTTTCTGGTAAATGGCTTGGATGGACTGTAGGGATCTTTTTGAGATGTTCAAATCTCTCTCGATTTTAACTTTGTGAAGCTTTTGAGGTGAGAAAGCTGTCTTGCCTGTACTGTCTCATCCTGTCTTACATCATGTTCTCCAAATTGCCCACGGGCAGCCAAGCAGTGGATTGCCAGGGAACTTGCCCATTTGGAACATATTAGAATGGGAGAAAGGAAGAAGGACATGTTGCTGCAGTTTTGTATTTCCAGGCTTGCTTTCCTTGCTGTGATTGTGATGGGTGGTTTAACAACCATCTGACGTTTCTCTTGCCTGCTACCTGGTCAAGGTGGAGACCCACCACCACAGCTAAAACTGAAATGGATAAAAAGACATCACCCGCAGCTTTGTTTTGCAAAGAAAGGAGCAAACGAATGTTGTCCAATTTGATGATTGCAGATCTTCATGAACGTGGCCTCGCTGGAGTCAGAGGTGGTGCCCGGAACGACCACTCACCAGGAGCTCTTCCCTCACAGCATTCTGAGCGTCGTGGCCAACCTCATCCCCTTCTCTGACCACAACCAAAGTCCACGAAACATGTACCAGTGCCAGATGGGTAAGTGCTGTAGTAGCTAATGCTGCAAGTCCCTGAGCAAGGGAGAGGGGGGAAAAAAATCTCACATGTCTATTCCAGTGTGTCTTCCTGGAAAAAAATCTCTCACATGTCTATTCCAGTGTGTCTTCCTGCATTCCCAAATAATGGCGTTGTTTCAGTATTGAAGCTGATTAACAACCATTTTTGTCATGGCAAAGTAGAATCATAGAATGGTTAGAGTTGGAAGGGACCTTAAAGATCATCTAGTTCCAACCCCCCTGCCCTGGGCAGGCACACCTCCCACCAGACCAGGTTGCTCCAAGCCCCATCCAGCCTGGCCTTGAACCCCTCCAGGGATGGGGCAGCCACAGCTTCTCTGGGCAACCTCTTCCAGTGTCTCACCACCCTCACAGCAAAGAATTTCTGTCTGGAGTAAAGAAATTCTGGGTAAATGCAGTCAAGTGTGGTAAATGAAGTCAAGTTTATCATCATCGTCCTGGCTTCCAGCGGCCAGTTGTTGCGCTCACGTTGCCTTCCTTAAGCCTTCAGCAACTTTTTTTGGTTGTGTTTTTCTTAATTTTGACCTCCTGTAGATGAAGTGAAGGGGGGGAGGGGGCTGCCCCAGCTGTTTGGTGGTGTCAGTGTCTTGACAACTGTGCTGCCAACAGCCCTCCCATCCCCACAACCAACGGAGGTTTAACCTACTTCTCACTGGTAGGTAGCTGCAGCAGATGCTCCACAGCAGTTGGGGTGAGGTTTCCTTGCCACCTGCTGTTGTCTTGGTGCTGCAGCTGTTGAGAGGACACTGGCTGTAGGCATCTGTCGAGAGAGAGTAATGCAGTGCTGTGGCAACAGTGTGGGATGTTCTGGCAACTGTTTGACAAAGATTTAAATGGATTTATTTGGTTGTCTGAAAAGTTTGGGTGGGGTATGTTGTGGGGTTCCAAAGATCTGAGGTGCAAGTGATGTGCAGAAAGCTTATTAAAAAAAAAAAAAAAAAAAAGGAAAGAGAAAGTGTGTGCGTAAGTACTTCAAGAGAGCAGGTCTCATTAGCTCGATAGAAGTGTTAGAGTATTACATTTTTGACAATATTATCAGAAAGATGTCCTTAAACTGCTACCACTTTTTCGTACTTTTCTGAAAGTACCGAGGTAACTATGTTTAAAACTTGTTTTCTTTACTAATATACTTAACGCTGCAGAAGCAAACACTTTTTGGCCTGGAAATATGTAAGGTGTGCCTCACTATGGGAAACTCTGGGGAGAGGAAAAAAAAAAACCCAACAACAAAAACCACAAAAAACCCCGACAAACAACAAAGTAAAAACAAAAAAAAAACCCACACCAACTTTATTGGAGATTTTGAAGCTGCAGAAAAGACACCAAATCGCAAATAGTCCTTATGAAATGCTACAAAAGGAACTGAGTGTTGTGATTCATAGAAACTTTTATAACTGGACTTAGGGCAGTTATTAAATTCTGAGGGTTTTAAGATTGATAACCCCTCTAAATTCCAAGTATTTCCAGCTTTCTTCTTAACGACGCATGGAGGATGAAACACAGATCAACTTTGAATTGATCCTGAATAAATCCAACCTGCTTTTGTTCTTTCTAGGAAAGCAAACCATGGGGTTTCCAGTTTATAACTACAAGGACCGCTCGGATAACAAGCTGTACCACCTTCACACTCCCCAGAGCCCTCTGGTGCGGCCCAGCATGTATGACTATTATGGGATGGACAGCTATCCCGTCGGCACCAATTCAATTGTGGCTGTCATCTCCTACAGTGGCTATGACATGGAAGATGCAATGGTAAGGAGAAATCCTGCTGTCCTCTAAAGGGATTTCAGGGTTGGGGTCTGGGAAGAAAGGTGGTACCTGGCTGAGAAGAGCCCATTTTCTGCTTCTGCCAGTCCACAGATTCTGTTAGGGCAGGTCATGCTAAAGGTACTGAGAGCTGAACTCCCTTGTGCAAGGCAGTGGGCTTCCAGCACTGAAAAACACTGGGATTACAAAAGGTTTGGGCTTTTTGGAACAGTGACTTGCTTGTGAGGCTTTGGCTAGGAAGGCAGTGTTAAAAAGGTAAGCATTGGATCAGAATGGAAACACTTTCTTTCTTTGAAGTTATTAGCAAGTCTTTAACAGGCCTTTTTTTCTTCTTTCTAGATCGTGAACAAATCTTCCTGGCAGAGAGGGTTTGCCTATGGAAGCGTTATCAAGGTGGAGAGCATTGACCTTTCCCTTAAAGCCAGCAGGGCAGGCGAAAACTTGGTGTTTGGCATCAGGCCTGGTGATCCCAACGTTACGGAGAAGCTGGATGCCGACGGACTGCCTTTTGTTGGCTCTATCCTACAGCCTGGGGACCCCTTCTACAGCTTCATGAACCTCAACACGGGGGAGACCTCCACTGTGTACTATCCGTAAGTACAGCGTGTCCCTCCTGGCTCCGCACACCCAATGTGGGAGCAATCTGAGGGCAGCAGGCCCTCTTGAGCTGCAGTGTCTTTTCCTCCAGGTGTTCCCTTTTCTCCTCACGTGATAGTGTCCATGTCATGACAGAGCGAGCATGAAGTTCATGTTGTGGGTAACTCCCATGTGTGTATCCTGGCTTTTCTCTAAGCCCCAGTGTATGCTGCAGAGCCTGACTTGTCCCGGGCGTGTATCCTGGCTTTTCTCTAAGCCCCAGGGGTGTATGCTGCAGAGCCTGACTTGTCCCGGGAGGAGAATCTGAGACCAGTAAAAAGAAAGAGCTTGCAGAGCTTTAGCTTTAGAAAGAGCTTTAGCGTCTCTCGAGGACTGTTCCTCTGCCCATCCCCTGCAGTTGTTTTCTGTAGCTTTTGGTTAATTGACTCACGTAAGGTGTTCTGTATAAAAAACCCAAAGAAACGCCAAACAAAACCAAAACAAAGTGCCTGGTCCCAGAGACTTGACAGAAAAACCTTGTAAGCAAAGGCGTTACAGGATTAGGGGTTCAAAGAGCATTTTTGTTAACATCACAGCTTCCAAACTGCTAGAAGATCAAATGTGTTAACTACACTCCTCCATCCCCCTGAAATATTTCGGGGATAAGTTTTGTAAGATTTTTGAACTTCAGTTGGGAGAGAGAAGGCTGCTGAGGCTTCCCTTAAAATCCTCTGAATTCTTTGAGGAGAGGGATGCAAAATGTATTGACAAAACCTAATATATATATATATATTTATTTATTTAAATGCATTCTGCACTCCCAGTTGTCCTTAGAGCTTCAGGCCTTACCTGTGTCTCTCTACAGCATCGACAGAATGAGGGTAACGCTGTGTAGTCGCTCCTGTTGTGAAGGCGCATTGGTTTGAGAAGTACTTGGGTAACACAGTAACTGGCCTCACTGGGAAAGCTGATGTTTATTACTCCATGGTGCCTTAGCTGCACTGAGGAGATTGCTGGGGAGTTGTAGAAGTACTCATCCTGGTCATAGGGCAGGGCTAAGAGACTGGGCACGTGGCAGTGGGGATCTGTAAGCTCGGTGCTTGTGGAGCCCTCCTTGGCTCTCCCACCCGGTGCTCCTGCTCCCCCCAGCTCTCTCAGGCCAGCCCAGCCTCAGTTCAGGTTCCTTATCCCGAGAGCCATTTTACCTCCGTGCCATTCACCTTTTGTTCATCCTTGGTCCAAATTCTTAGAAAGTTGAGATTTCCAGTTGTTGGTGTTGGCTCCTGCCCCCGGTTTTCTCCAGGGATCCAGGGCCTTGAAGAGGAAATTCTCCCTATAAGTACTGCGCACACTACTAGATCTTATGGATGGCTTAGAAGAGAAGGGAGGACAGAGGCTTTGACTGGAAAAGTTGAATAAGCTTGGAAAAGGTTTATGAAGCAGAGTTTTCTTTTTTTTTTTTTCTTAATTTTTTTTTTGTGATTGCCTATGCCTTGGTTGCTTTCGGGTTGCCTGGACCCTGGTGGCTTTGAAAGAGAAGCTGAACTTAGGTACAGCCTGCCTGCAAACACTTGGTCATTAGGACTTCGAAGGAGAAGAAGAAAAGTGAGCCTGTCTTAACGTGGGCGAGATGTATTTAGCTGTTGTCTCCCAAATAAGGGGGGAGTTTGGGCTTGACAGCTCTGTAACAACAGACTTAAGCCGCAGCAGACACCGGCACGTGGAACATCAAGCTGGGGGTTCATCTGGAGAAGCAGTTCTCCCCCCCAGGATGAGGTGCTTGTTGGCAAATCCCTCTGGGCTCGCGCTGCACCTTCCTTCCCTTTCTGCTCTGAAATTCCCCCTCTGCTTTCCGCCGAACCCCGCTGTTTATTTTGGTACCCCACCAAGATGGGGGTGAGTTTACCGGGGGGTAGGGCGAGGGGCTGCTGGGATGCACATCTGTCAGATAAAGCGCGATACGGCTGAACCAGGTTTAAATGATCTTTATTTGAAATCGGGGGCAGCACGTTACCTTGAACACCTGAAAACTGTAGCTGGTTTTCTAGCATTGGGAAGAGTAAACAAATGGCACTTGCGTGATGCCGTTGCCTTGCTTCCTTGCCCTAATCCTTAAGCAGGCTGATTTCCCTCACTACTGGGCAGTATTTTTCAGGAATGGTGTTGTTCCCCAGCTGTCCCAAGGCATTTTGTGAGACTTTCGAAGTGGTTTGGCTTCCCCCCCCCCCACTTCGTTTCCCCTTCCTGGCTGAAACTCATTAGCAGGCCTGACACCTTTGCTGTGATTGTTTTTCCACCCACCCAGGAATAAGGAAGTGGGCATTGTAGACAACGTCAGGTTATGCAGTAACGACCGGGGCACTGGGAAGTTCAAAAAGGCTTGCATCACCGTCAGGGTGCCCCGAAATCCAACGGTGGGAGACAAATTTGCCAGCCGCCACGGCCAGAAAGGCATCCTGAGCCAGCTCTGGCCAGTTGAGGATATGCCCTTCACGGAGAACGGGATGGTTCCTGACATCCTCTTCAACCCTCACGGCTTTCCCTCCCGTATGACCATCGGGATGTTAATCGAGAGCATGGCAGGGAAGTCGGCGGCGCTTCACGGCGTCTCCTACGACGCCACTCCCTTCACCTTCACGGAGAAGAACTCTGCCTTGAAGTATTTTGGCGAGACGTTGGTCAGCGCGGGTTACAACTTCTTCGGGACGGAGAAGCTGTACAGTGGCATCAGCGGGCTGGAGCTGGAGGCGGAGATCTTCGTGGGGGTGGTGTACTACCAGCGCCTGCGCCACATGGTCTCCGACAAGTTCCAGGTGAGGACGACGGGGCCCCGAGACTCCGTCACCAACCAGCCCGTCAAAGGGAGGAACGTGGAAGGTGGGATCCGCTTCGGCGAGATGGAGCGTGATGCTCTGCTGGCCCACGGCACCTCCTTCTTGCTCCAAGACCGCCTCTTCAACTGCTCCGATGGCTCCATCGCCTACGTCTGCACCAGCTGCGGCAGCATGACGTCTCCCGTGCTGGAGAAACCCCCCAACTCCTCCTCCCTGACCACCAACAGGAGGTATTCCTGCTCTGTCTGCAGCGAGGTGGACGCCATCGAGGTCGTCCCCGTGCCCCACGTCTTCCGTTACTTCGTGGCGGAGCTGGCAGCCATGAACATAAAAACCAAGCTCAACGTGGAGTAGCTCCATCCTCGGGCGCGGGGACAACGCCGCTGGGAGGGAGGAAGCACACGCCGGGCTCTGCCTTTTGCCCCCTCACCGCGGGGTTTCAAGCGTTTAGGTCAGTTCTCAGGTTCTTCAAAGGTTTAATTTGATGTTTGTAGGGAGAGGGGGGGGGGCTGTGGGGTGAGGATGGGTGTGGGAAGTTCCCGAAAGGATCACTAGCCATTTTGAGGACGTGGCATTTATGGAAATCAAGCAGATGCCCATCTCTGCCTGCACCGGGCTGGTGGAGGGGGGGGTTCTTTGTTCTCCGAGCGTTGGCTGCAGAGGTCACGAAACAGCATGGAGTTGAATGCTGGAAATGACGAAGGACGGAGTTGGGGGGGAAAAAATAGGAGAGACATTTTTGGTTTTTTGAAGAAAAACCCTCGCAAAACGCATGCCTTAATGATGGGTACGTGCTGAAGTGATTGGACGCGTTTTGGTGGGCTTTATTTTGCTCCGTGTGCCTCAAAACTCATGAAGAGGAAGAAGAAGAAGGAGGAGGAGGAGCAGGAGGCACAAGATTCTACTGCACAAAGCCACAGCCTTAGACCCCCCCGGAGACCCCAGGCCTGTCCCTGGGCGGGGGGATGTGTGTGTGTTTGGTGCTTTGGGGGTGGAGCAGCACCCCCCTGGAAATTTATTATGATTTTTTTTTGGTGTTTTATTTTTTTATCTCTGGCCGAAGCAGCAGCAAGAAGAAGCAGAAGGGCTCTCCAGGCTGGACCTCAGCCCTCCTGCAGCGCTGGAAGGCGGGGGGTGGGATGCTCACCGTGGC
>NW_015092359.1:4046753-4047517 GCF_001431845.1 Calidris pugnax
CTCAGGTTCTTCAAAGGTTTAATTTTATGTTTGTAGGGAGAGGGGGGGGGGCTGTGGGGTGAGGATGGGTGTTGGAAGTTCCCGAAAGGATCACTAGCCATTTTGAGGACATGGCATTTATGGAAATCAAGCGGATGATGCCCATCTCTGCCTGCACCGGGCTGGTGGAGGGGGGGGTTCTTTGTTCTCCGAGCGTTGGCTGCAGAGGTCACGAAACAGCATGGAGTTGAATGCTGGAAATGACGAAGGACGGAGTTGGGGGGGAAAAAATAGGAGAGACATTTTTGGTTTTTTGAAGAAAAACCCTCGCAAAACGCATGCCTTAATGATGGGTACGTGCTGAAGTGATTGGACGCGTTTTGGTGGGCTTTATTTTGCTCCGTGTGCCTCAAAACTCATGAAGAGGAAGAAGAAGAAGGAGGAGGAGGAGCAGGAGGCACAAGATTCTACTGCACAAAGCCACAGCCTTAGACCCCCCCGGAGACCCCAGGCCTGTCCCTGGGCGGGGGGATGTGTGTGTGTTTGGTGCTTTGGGGGTGGAGCAGCACCCCCCTGGAAATTTATTATGATTTTTTTTTGGTGTTTTATTTTTTTATCTCTGGCCGAAGCAGCAGCAAGAAGAAGCAGAAGGGCTCTCCAGGCTGGACCTCAGCCCTCCTGCAGCGCTGGAAGGTGGGGGGTGGGATGCTCACCGTGGCTCCCCCCCCAAAAAAAAACCCCTCCCCTCCAGCCCTGGACGCCGGTGTCCCCCCCCAACCCCCCGG
>NW_015092359.1:4047639-4049768 GCF_001431845.1 Calidris pugnax
ACAGGGGGACAAGCGGTGTCACCGCTGGGAGCGGAGCAGCCCCGTCTCACGGTGACAGGCGACGCAGCCCCATCGGTTGGGGTCCCAGCTCTGCCGGTCGCCATGGAGGTGGCCTGGGTGCTGCTGGCCACCGCTCTGCTCCCGCTCCTGCCCCGTGAGTAACCCCCCCCCCCACCTCGGGAGGGGTGGGAGGGCTAGTTGCCATCTGGGTTGGTCGCCATCTGGGCTGGTCACTATTCAGGCTGGTCACCAATCTGGATTGGTTGCCATCTGGGCTGGTAACTATCCAGGCTAGTCACTATTCAGGTTGGTCACCATCCTGGTTGGTCACTGTCTGGGCTGGTCACCATCTGGGTTGGTCATTGTCCGGGCTGGTTGCCATCCGGGTTGGTTGCTGTCCAGGCTGGTCACCATCTGGGTTGGTCACTATCCAGGCTGGTCATTATTCAGGTTGGTCGCCATCCCGGTTGGTCGCCATCTGGGTTGGTCACTATCCAGGCTGGTCATTATTCAGGTTGGTCGCCATCCCGGTTGGTCGCCATCTGGGTTGGTCATTGTCTGGGCTGGTCGCTATCCGGGTTGGTTGCTGTCTGGGTTGGTTGCCATTTGGGTTGGTTGCCATCCAGGCTGGTCACCATTTGGGTTGGTCACCAGTTGGATGGATCACCATCCAGGCTGGTCACCATCCAGGTTGGTCGCTATCCAGGCTGGTTGCCATGCGGGTTGGTTGCTGTCCGGGCTGGTCACCATCTGGATTGGTGACTCTATTCAGGCTGGTCGCCATCTGGGCTGGTCACCATTTGGGTAGGTCACCATTCAGGTTGGTTGCCATCCGGGTTGGTCGCCGTCCAGGCTGGTCGCCGTTTGGGTGGGTCACCATCCTGGTCAGTTGCCATCCTGCTTGGTCATTATCCAGATTGGTTGCCATTTGGGTTATTTGCCATCCAGGCTGGTCAGCATCCATGTTGGTTGCCATCCATGTTGGTAACCATCCAGGCTGGTCGCCATCCAGTGCAAAGGATGGGACGCGGTGGGGACAAAGTGCCCCTAACCTCTACGTTCCTCCCCCTCAGCTGGTAGGGCCATCGGGCCACTGCCCACCATGGCCCCGCCGCTGAGCATGATGGTGGCCGGGCAGCGGCGGCGGCTGGTGGTCTGTGTGGTGAGCGAGCTGACCCCCAGCTCCGGCCACGCCGTCTGGATCTCCGGTGGGAACGGCAGCGCCCTGCAGTCCTTCGCCTATGGGGCCTCCCGGGAGGATGGTGGCACCGTCTGCACCGTCGCCCTCCTCCCTGAGGAACCCCCAGCCAAGGGGGATCTCTCCTGCCACGTGGGGACCAACCGGACCTCCCCAGCCCGCAGCTCCAGCCCCATCCCCATCACCGGTACGGGCCCCACGGTGCTGTCCCCCCAACCGCTGGCGCAGGAAGGGGTTTGCGGCCACCCCTGCACACCTGGGTCCCAGCTGCTGCCACCACCACCACCACCACCTCCCCAGCTGCTCTCTCATCCCGCAGGCAACGAGGAGATGGCAGAGCCATGTCCTGGCAGGGTGGCCGGTGAGTGCCCGAACCGGGAACGTACCCCACGTGTCGGTCGGTGCCCCCCCCTTTCCCCCCACCCCCGGGGTGGTGTCCCCACAGCGTTGTGGGGCTGGAGGAGGGAGGAGGGGTTTGAAGCTCCACCTGCGTGGAAGGATGGAGAAGGTGGGTCAGAGCCAGCCCACTCTCGGGGACACGTGAAGGTGACAGAAGCCCTCCCCTCACCTCCCGACCTGGAACTGGAGAGGACATGGGGGGGGAGCGGGGTGATGGCCAGCATCCCCCCCCCTTCTGTTGCAGGGCCTCCAGCCCGTTCCCCGGTAGCCCTGCTGGTGGCTGCCAGGGTGGTGCTGCTGAAGGTCGCCCTCTCCGATGCCCTCCTCACCTCCATCCTCCTCGCCCAGGGATGAAGGCCCTGGGCAACAGGGGCACCCCCGAGGGGTGAGTGTCACCCTCCCCGCCCCCTTTGGCCTGGGGGCCCAGGAGGAACCTGGAATGTTCTGGAGGGTGGAGAGGAGGGAGAGACCTGGGTGGGTGACCCCAAAATGCTGAGGGGGGGGGGGGGGGAAAGGCCCCCAATTTTTCCTG
>NW_015092359.1:4057450-4061620 GCF_001431845.1 Calidris pugnax
GGGATGGGAGGGCTAGTTGCCATCTGGGTTGGTCGCCATCTGGGCTGGTCACTATTCAGGCTGGTCACCAATCTGGATTGGTTGCCATCTGGGCTGGTAACTATCCAGGCTAGTCACTATTCAGGTTGGTCACCATCCTGGTTGGTCACTGTCTGGGCTGGTCACCATCTGGGTTGGTCATTGTCCGGGCTGGTTGCCATCCGGGTTGGTTGCTGTCCAGGCTGGTCACCATCTGGGTTGGTCACTATCCAGGCTGGTCATTATTCAGGTTGGTCGCCATCCCGGTTGGTCGCCATCTGGGTTGGTCACTATCCAGGCTGGTCATTATTCAGGTTGGTCGCCATCCCGGTTGGTCGCCATCTGGGTTGGTCACTATCCAGGCTGGTCATTATTCAGGTTGGTCGCCATCCCGGTTGGTCGCCATCTGGGTTGGTCACTATCCAGGCTGGTCATTATTCAGGTTGGTCGCCATCCCGGTTGGTCGCCATCTGGGTTGGTCACTATCCAGGCTGGTCATTATTCAGGTTGGTCGCCATCCCGGTTGGTCGCCATCTGGGTTGGTCACTATCCAGGCTGGTCATTATTCAGGTTGGTCGCCATCCCGGTTGGTCGCCATCTGGGTTGGTCACTATCCAGGCTGGTCATTATTCAGGTTGGTCGCCATCCCGGTTGGTCGCCATCTGGGTTGGTCACTATCCAGGCTGGTCATTATTCAGGTTGGTCGCCATCCCGGTTGGTCGCCATCTGGGTTGGTCATTGTCTGGGCTGGTCGCTATCCGGGTTGGTTGCTGTCTGGGTTGGTTGCCATTTGGGTTGGTTGCCATCCAGGCTGGTCACCATTTGGGTTGGTCACCAGTTGGATGGATCACCATCCAGGCTGGTCACCATCCAGGTTGGTCGCCATCCAGGCTGCTTGCTGTTTGGGTTGTTTGCCATCCAGGCTGGTCACCATTTGCGTTGGTCACCAGTTGGATGGATCACCATCCAGGCTGGTCACCATCCAGGTTGGTCGCCATCCAGGCTGCTTGCCATGCGGGTTGGTTGCCATCCGGGCTGGTCACCATCTGGATTGGTGACTCTATTCAGGCTGGTCGCCATCTGGGCTGGTCACCATTTGGGTAGGTCACCATTCAGGTTGGTTGCCATCCGGGTTGGTCGCCGTCCAGGCTGGTCGCCGTTTGGGTGGGTCACCATCCTGGTCAGTTGCCATCCTGCTTGGTCATTATCCAGATTGGTTGCCATTTGGGTTATTTGCCATCCAGGCTGGTCAGCATCCATGTTGGTTGCCATCCATGTTGGTAACCATCCAGGCTGGTCGCCAGGCTGGTCACCATCCAGGTTGGTCGCCATCCAGGCTGCTTGCCATGCGGGTTGGTTGCTATCCGGGCTGGTCACCATCTGGATTGGTGACTCTATTCAGGCTGGTCACTATCCAGGCTGGTCGCCATCCGGGCTGGTCACCATTTGGGTAGGTCACCATTCAGGTTGGTTGCCATCCGGGTTGGTCGCCGTCCAGGCTGGTCGCCGTTTGGGTGGGTCACCATCCTGGTCAGTTGCCATCCTGCTTGGTCATTATCCAGGTACTATCCAGGCTGGTCGCCATCCGGGCTGGTCACCATTTGGGTAGGTCACCATTCAGGTTGGTTGCCATCCGGGTTGGTCGCCGTCCAGGCTGGTCGCCGTTTGGGTGGGTCACCATCCTGGTCAGTTGCCATCCTGCTTGGTCATTATCCAGATTGGTTGCCATTTGGGTTATTTGCCATCCAGGCTGGTCAGCATCCATGTTGGTTGCCATCCATGTTGGTAACCATCCAGGCTGGTCGCCATCCAGTGCAAAGGATGGGACGCGGTGGGGACAAAGTGCCCCTAACCTCTACGTTCCTCCCCCTCAGCTGGTAGGGCCATCGGGCCACTGCCCACCATGGCCCCGCCGCTGAGCATGATGGTGGCCGGGCAGGGGCTGGTCACCATCTGGATTGGTGACTCTATTCAGGCTGGTCACTATCCAGGCTGGTCGCCATCCGGGCTGGTCACCATTTGGGTAGGTCACCATTCAGGTTGGTTGCCATCCGGGTTGGTCGCCGTCCAGGCTGGTCGCCGTTTGGGTGGGTCACCATCCTGGTCAGTTGCCATCCTGCTTGGTCATTATCCAGGTTGATCGCTATTTGGGTTGTTCGCCATCCAGGCTGGTCAGCATCCATGTTGGTTGCCATCCATGTTGGTAACCATCCAGGCTGGTCGCCATCCAGTGCAAAGGATGGGACGCGGTGGGGACAAAGTGCCCCTAACCTCTACGTTCCTCCCCCTCAGCTGGTAGGGCCATCGGGCCACTGCCCACCATGGCCCCGCCGCTGAGCATGATGGTGGCCGGGCAGTGGCGGCGGCTGGTGGTCTGCGTGGTGAGCGAGCTGACCCCCAGCTCCGGCCACGCCGTCTGGATCTCCGGTGGGAACGGCAGCGCCCTGCAGTCCTTCGCCTATGGGGCCTCCCGGGAGGATGGTGGCACCGTCTGCACCGTCGCCCTCCTCCCTGAGGAACCCCCAGCCAAGGGGGATCTCTCCTGCCACGTGGGGACCAACCGGACCTCCCCAGCCCGCAGCTCCAGCCCCATCCCCATCACCGGTACGGGCCCCACGGTGCTGTCCCCCCAACCGCTGGCGCAGGAAGGGGTTTGCGGCCACCCCTGCACACCTGGGTCCCAGCTGCTGCCACCACCACCACCACCACCTCCCCAGCTGCTCTCTCATCCCGCAGGCAACGAGGAGATGGCAGAGCCATGTCCTGGCAGGGTGGCCGGTGAGTGCCCGAACCGGGAACGTACCCCATGTGTCGGTCGGTGCCCCCCCCTTTCCCCCCACCCCCGGGGTGGTGTCCCCACAGCGTTGTGGGGCTGGAGGAGGGAGGAGGGGTTTGAAGCTCCACCTGGGTGGAAGGATGGAGAAGGTGGGTCAGAGCCAGCCCGCTCTCGGGGACACGTGAAGGTGACAGAAGCCCTCCCCTCACCTCCCGACCTGGAACTGGAGAGGACATGGGGGGGGAGCGGGGTGATGGCCAGCATCCCCCCCCCTTCTGTTGCAGGGCCTCCAGCCCGTTCCCCAGTAGCCCTGCTGGTGGCTGCCAGGGTGGTGCTGCTGAAGGTCGCCCTCTCCGATGCCCTCCTCACCTCCATCCTCCTCGCCCAGGGATGAAGGCCCTGGGCAACAGGGGCACCCCCGAGGGGTGAGTGTCACCCTCCCCGCCCCCTTTGGCCTGGGGGCCCAGGAGGAACCTGGAATGTTCTGGAGGGTGGAGAGGAGGGAGAGACCTGGGTGGGTGACCCCAAAATGCTGAGGGGGGGGGGAGGAAAGGACCCCAAATTATCCATGGGAAGGGGAGGGATCCCAAAGTATCCATGGGGAAGGAGGGGACCCTAAATTATCCAGGGGGAGGGAGGGGACCCCGAATTACCCATGGGGAAGGAGGGGACCCCAGATTATCCAGGGGGAGGGAGAGGACCCCAAATTCTCCATGAGGAGGGAGGGGATCCCAAATTATCTGCAGGGAGGGAGGGGACCCCGAATTATCCACGGGGAGGGAGGGGACCCCGAATTACCTATGGGGAAGGAGGGGATCCCGAATTATTCAGGGTGAAGGAGGGGACCCCGAATTACCCAGGGGGAAGGAGGGGACCCCAGATTATCCAGGGGGAGGGAGAGGACCCCAAATTCTCCATGAGGAGGGAGGGGACCCTGAATTATCCATGGAGAGGGGACCCCAAGTTATCCATGGGGAGGGAGGGGATCCTGAGTTATCCAGGGTGAAGGAGGGGACCCCAAATTCTCCATGAGGAGGGAGAGGACCCCAAATTCTCCATGAGGAGGGAGGGGATCCCAAATTATCTGCAGGGAGGGAGGGGACCCCGAATTATCCAGGGGCAAGGAGGGGACCCCGAATTCACCATGGGGAGGGAGGGGATCCCAAATTATTTGCAGGGAGGGAAGGGACCCCAAATTATCCACGGGGAGGGAGGGGACCCCGAATTATCCAGGGGCAAGGAGGGGACCCCGAATTCTCCATGGGGAGGGAGGGGATCCCGAGTTCTCCATGGGGAGGGAGGATCCCCCAAGTGCCCTGTGGGGTCGGGAGGGGATCCCAGGGGCAGGGAGGGCCCGGGAGGGCTGCGGGGGAGGT